>NC_089596.1:57818882-58118882 GCF_019320115.1 Miscanthus floridulus | reverse complement strand
ATTTCGTGAACAAGGTCTTGAAATCATCAGGAAGGTCACCAAGAGAAACCAGATCAATATGAATTGGAGAAAGACAACTCTTGCAATGATCTTCAATCATAGACACCACACTAGCTTTCAAAATATCAGTAACATCACAACCACAAACTTCTTCAAGTTTAGACAAGAACTGAAGATCATCAGATGGCTCAGCACCTTGTTGAGCAGTAGCAACCTATAAAACACAAACACCTAAATAGGTAAAAAATAAAACAAAACAAACCTTGTAATAGCATGTCTTCTCGAAATCAAGAAGAGGCCTCATACCATAAATAGAAGGAGATTTTAGATCGAGATCAGAAAAATCTTTGATCATATTCTGCTTCCAAACTTCAGTTCGAGGAAAGGAATCAGATACTCGATGATGAGAGAAATCAACATGATTCAAGTACATAACCTAGCAAAAAATAATAAAAAATTAAAAAGTAGAAACAAAAGGAACTAAATAATGTAAACAAAGGGAGATTAACATGAATAAACAAATAAGATAATACAATGGACAACATATAGCAAACACTTATAGCTAGATAGAACATACAACCATGAAGTGTTGCTAAACATTTCTGACCTTCTTTATTTCCTCTAGTGAAACTCTTAACACCATCAAGCATCCAATGCAACACAAACCCAGACCAATCATAAGAACTAATATTCTCAATGTCTTCAAAAACACCAAGGTAGCGAGAACTAGGAACGAGATTAAAATTGGGACAAAGAAAACAATACAGAGCCATAACCATGAAATATATCAATACTTGTTCATCACTCAGATCATCACCCTTAAGCTTATCAGCAAAGAAAGATACTTAAGGCAAAGAAGACTTATCAATCTTAAATAGAACAACAGATTTGCCAGTAGAGTAATTAGAAGGAAAGGTGTGACACCAAAAGGGATACCAAGAACAAGGTTCACATATTTTGCGGTCAATGATATAACCTTGCCATGAACCATAAGATCACCAGACTTGCACTCAACTAGAGAAGCCAACCACTTAGTAAACTTCTTAGGGACAAAGCACTTGTCCAAAAGTAGAAGCGATCCAAAACCATATCTCCTAATAACATCCTTTTGAGCTTCAGACATAGAACCAATGACAGTAGCAAATTTTGTGACAGACTACCTAGTGAACCCATCAGATGAATGAGAACTAGATTTCCTTTGCTTGGACTATAATAAAAGAGCAAATAAATAAATAAGAAAAAACAATGCTTCAAAATTAAAAATGAACAAAATAAAAAAAACATGCAAGCAACAGCCAAAGAAAAAAGTATATGCTACTAAGAGGTACCAAATTAATGAACATAGAAAAGAAACAACTATATCAAAATAAACCAAATCTGAACTTCACACAGACTAATCAACTGAAATTAACACAGAACGGAGATACTAAAAATGAAACAACTAAAGTCTAAAAAATGAAAGCGCTAAACAGTTTATCAGGAAGTGAAATATAACTAAACATATGCACGAACCTTAAACTAAACTATACAAATTTTTAAAAAAAAGTATAACTGATAAACTAAAATAAGAAACTAAAAAATAAATTAGTAAATTTGCCGCACTAGATCAATGCAACAAAAAACAACCTAAAGTTATAATAACATTGCAAACTAAAACTACTAATTAGCACAAAAGAAAGTATGTAGAAGACAAAGAGAAAAAACAAAAACAAAAGCTACTATGACCAAAAGATAATGATCAACATAGGAGCAACACAAGCATCAAACATATAAGAAAACAGAACATCACAAAAGAGTAAATAACTATACTATCAAAAAGTAGATTAAAAAAATAAACCTAATACCTCAGCTAGCAAAGCCAGAGTCATTTTATGCTTCAAAGCCTTGATTTTCTTGAATTGAAAGAATGAAAAAAGGTTAGACAGATCAACAAAAGGACAAAGAGAGAGAGAGAAAACCATACATCTCTCAAACACTTTTGATATAGAATATGGTTCACATTTCTGATAGGTGAACCCCCAGAGGATGAATCCTAAAAAAAGAAACATATATTAATAATTAAATATGAAATTATGTAAAAAAAGGGAGCAAAATGATAACCCTGAAACTAACAGAAAATAAGAATAAACTAACCTCAGATAACATATCATCATCAGAACATGATTTATCATGAAAAACATCATCATTGACAAATTGGGAACATGACTTCTTCACTCTCACTATCTTCCAAATCATCAATTTCACCATGAAAAGAAACATCAGGAACTTGACACCTCTTTCTGAGTCTAGGATCCATCTACATTAACATAATTAACATATGATCAAAACAAAAATAAAAAAAGAGCCAAACTAAATATACAGAAAAACTCTAAAAAAATCAAATAAATACATGGATAAAAAAGACTCGTATAATAAAATAGATTTCAAAGACCTACTGTCAAAGCAAACATAAATAATTTTTTAGCTACTCCTCACAAAAAGACTGAGTACAAGAAACATGCTGAAAAAAGAAGAATGAATATGCATGACTATCATTGAGTGTTCTGTCAACAAACTACTGAAGAAAAAGTAATACATATCCTACTCTACTGCACATTTGGTAAAGATTGCTGACCAACCTGAATTTTCAGTATGCAAAAAAGCTCAGAACAACCCTGATAGAATACTGAAACTATACTAACAATTAAACTATACTAACAGGGGACAACCAGAAAATAATAAGACTGAAAAAATATACTAGGCAGTTCAAATTAACATTAAACATCATAACTATTTAGAGTACACATAAACAAGGATAATCTATAGTTTAGAAAAGTAATCACAACATGAATTCAGCAAACTAACACAATAAAAATTGACAAACTAACATAATAAATTTTGACAACAAGTAAACAAATACACTAATCACATAACTAATTGACTGAACATGAGCAGTAAGGTTTTAGATCAGGATGAGAGAACCACCTACCTTAGGGCAGGCACCAATCCAATCTCTCAAGAATAGCACATCCTAGCTCCACATCGACAAACACATACAGATAGATGGACGAATATAAATGGTCAGAATAGATAATGTAGATAAGTTAGGGTTCAAAAACAAAATAGAATAACAACAACGACCCCTAGCAACGAAGACACTGCAAGTTCTAGATCTAGTCATCTAGTGAACAGCATCATAACCAAGGCACGTGGCGACAAAAAGGGGAGAACGACAATCAACCAAATCAAAGATGAAACAAATGAAACATGATTCAGAATACGTACGCAAACATCATAAATCAAACATATCAATGGAAGAAATCGAGAGATTGAGGAAGAAATGATGAACCCTAGCACGTCGCCTCCCGTTGCCTCAAGCCACCTTGCGTCACCACTCGGAGCACTACAGCTAGACGAGCAGTTGAAACGCTTGCGAAATAAAAGTAGCGGATGCAACACTTCCATTCCAAACGAGAAAATAAAGGCACGATTCCCAAAAATGCAAACAGGAGGCACCAACATGAGAGACCCACAAGTCAGCGACAAATAAAAACCAAAAAACACAGACGTAGCGGATGACAGGGAAGACAGATCGAATGGATGAGAATTCGAGTGAGCAGCAAACAGATTTCACTAGGTGACAGATAGATTTGTCGTTGCGATAATCTTTGCTACTGACTAGTCGGCGTGCTGAACCCTCCTCCCCACTATTTATCTTCCTCCCTCCACTGCTCAATTTGGCCCAGCGCGGCCTAGCAGCCCACGAACGCTCCTGTGCCTCCACCCGAGCTTGCCGGCGCCGCCCTCGTCTCCATCTCCGACACCCCCGCCCAAGCTCGCTGACGGCGCCCTTGTCTCCATCTCTGGTGTCTCTATCCCTCCCTCGTCTCCAACTCTGGCGGGCTTAGTGTAAGGTCGAGATGGTGGACTAGAGGGGGGTGAATAGTCCTTTTTATAATTAATCGCGTCGGCTAACCGAAACAAGTGCGGAATTAAAACTATTGGTCTAGCCAAGACTACACCCATCTATCTATGTTCTCTAGCACCTTCCAAAGATACTAATTAAGCAACAAAGGTGCCGGTCTAGCTAGAGCTCACATAACCAATTCTAGAAGCAAGATCACACAAACTTATGCCACTAGTACTTTAAGCAACAAGGGAGCTCCTACACAAACTAGTAAACAAAAGCACAAAGCTACCTAAGCTTACTAGCAATGCTCAATAACAAGGCAACCAATGCCAAATTAGAGAGCACAATTACTTAGCTACACAAACTAAGCAATGTGACTAACAAGGTTACACAAACCAAATTAGCCACGCAAGGAAGCTACTTCTATGCTACATAAGCAAGAAGGTAACTAGTAAGCTACATAAGCTAACTAATTACAAGAGCAACTACACAAGCACAATGTATATGAAAGTAAGTACAAGCTTGTGTAACGAGGATGCAAACCAACATGAAGAACAAGGTTGACATGGTGATTTTTCTCTCGAGGTTCACATGCTTGCCAACACGCTAGTCCCTATTGTGTCGACCGCTCACTTGGTGGTTTGGTGGCTAATTGGCATCACCCGCCAAGCCCGCACGTCGGGCACCACAAGAATCTACCCCATAAGTGAGGGTAGTTCAATGACATGCTTTACTAGAGTTAATCTTCGCGGCTCCCACGCGGCGAGCACAATGCCCCTCACAAAGCTCTTCTCCGGAGCACCGTACAAGCTTCTTGCGGGCTTCGACGGAGACCACCACCAAGCCGTCTAGGAGGTGGCAACCTCCAAGAGTAACAAGCACCACCGGCTTGCAACTCGATCACCTTGTGCCACTCGATGCAACCTCATGATACAATCGCACTAGAATCGCTCTCTCACACAATCGAATGATCACTATCAAGCATATGTGAGATGGAGGGCTCCCAAGCACTCTCAAGCATGGACATAAAATCCCCTGAGGTGCTTAGCACCAGCCATGGCCGAGGCCACCTTCTATTTATAGCCCCATGGGCTAAACTAGCCGTTACCCCTTCACTGGGTAAAACTCGAGATGACCGGACGCTCCGGTCGTATCAACCGGACGCAGGACCTCAGCGTCCGGTCAACGGATGCTCGCCACATGTCACCTCCATTTAACCTCAGTCACTTGATCTCAATGGTCAAGTGATGACCGGACGTAGCTGCTCAAACTGACCGGACACAGCAACCCCAGTGTCCGGTCGTTTTCAGTAAGGTACTAGTCGCGACCGGACGCGTCCGGTCGGTCATGATCGGACGCAGCATCAGCGTCCAGTCCTTCTCCACCTTCTCTATGTCGCCTATGTCACCGTAAGTCAGTCTGACCGGACGCACCCTGCCAGTGTCCGGTCGAAGACCGATGCCTGCATGCTCTCTGCCGCCACTGACCGAACACAGGACCCCAGCGTCCGGTCCACTCTGTGAGACCCTATCATTTCTGTATAGGGCGCTGGTGGAGTTCCTGGCCCTTCTCGCCTCCGTTTCATCGCCGAGTTGATTCACATCAACTCCAACTTCATCTCTTTTGTAAATGTGCCAACACCACCAAGTGTACTCCACCATGTGTATGTGTGTTAGCATTTTCACAATCATTTTCCAAAGGATTAGCCACTCAACTTGCCACACCACTCAATCCTAGCGACGATGCAAAGTTAGATCACTCGAGTCGCACTAGATGACCGATATGCAAACAAGTTTACCCCTCTTGATAGTACGGCCATCTATCCTAAACCCGGTCATCAACTTCTCTACACACCTATGACCGGTGAAATGAAATGCCCTAGGATATACCTTTGCCTTGCGCATTCCATTCCATCTCCTCCAATGTCGATGCAACACATGCACCAACACGATCAACAATGATATGATCCACTTCATATCATCACATGATCTTGTTGGTTCATCGATCTTGACCTCACTTGCTTTTCACCGTTGTCTTCGTCCATCGGCGCCAAGTCTTGCTTAAGCTTCACCGCCACGCGGTCCATCGCTCCAAAGCCTCCAACTTGCCCTTCACGCTTGCAACCGGTCCATCAAGCCAAGTCTTGTCTTGATCTTCTCCACCTTGATCACATGACTTAATGTCATGTCTCATTTGAGATGAGCTCCTTCATCATCACATGTGTGAGCTTTGCAACATCTCCAAGCCATTTTCACCTTCATGGCATATGTTGCTCACACACATGTACCTGTGGACTAATCATCTGTGTATCTCACATAAACACAATTAGTCTACCTAGGTTGTCACTCAATTACCAAAACCACACAAGGACCTTTCACTTAGAAGGAAGGGGGTCGGGGAGGGGGGGGGAGGCAGGAAATAAGCCAGGCGGTGGGGATGGTGGCCGGGTGGTTTAGGGGAGCTAGTGGCGGCTACGGCGGTCAGGCCAAGCTAGGGCAGGGGTGTCACGGCTCGCCGGTGAGCATGGCCATAGCGCCGGTGGGAGTAGGGCGAGGGAGGGGAAGAAGGAGGCCATCGTGGCCGCGCTAGGGTTCGCCGAAGCTCCGTGACATCGGCCCTGGCGGCGGAGCTCCGACGAACCCTAGCACGGCCGTGGCGGTGGGCATCGAGGCAGCAGGGTGGCGCCGGCGCATTGGAAGGAAGAAGCCGTGGGTGGCGGTGGTGATCGCGAGGAAGAAAGCGAGGGCGCGTGTTGGTGGGTTGTAGTGGGTCACGTGGAGCAGGGTGAGGCACAATGTCATCCTGGTCAGCGGGCAGCTTGGCGCCCCTGGTCTGCGCATAGGATGCACCAAGAGTTTGGGCCTCCGGATGGAATCGATTAATCGTACGGTCTTAAGCGACTGAGTGAATCCTTACTGCCGTCCGGCCATATATACATGCAAAGCAATACAAACTGGGCCTTCTGAGATTTTTTTTTTATCATAGGGCCTTCTGTGTTGGTGTGATCCATGGGTAATGAATGGGCCTACTTGATCAAAGGCCACACCAGAAAGCCTCAATTTCATGTGGACTGACTCCTATCAGAGCTCATGCATCTCTGTCAATGTGTCAGGTGTGTCATGCAAATCACTGCTTTCTTTTCATAAGTATAAGTGTGTGTGTGTGTTATTTTGTAGCCGGAAAACTTAGTTCCTTTTCGAAGAAGCACATCTTAAAATTGACAAAGTCACTACGTAAACCTCGTATTAACTTCATTATTCTCTTCCAACAAGAATAACATCATTTCTTTCTAGAACAAATCCAAAAAAAAATACTATCACTCGTATCATGCACGTTCCATTTGCATTTTTTTCTTTAAAGACTCTTTTCTTAACAAAATATAAAGAACTTTTAGCACATTTATCTTCACAAAGATTTGATGATAACTAGTCTTTTTGACCCTAATGTAAGAAGTGGGAATTTATTTATATGCTTTAAAGTAACATGTATTATAATTTTTTTTGTGACTACATGGTACAACACAAACACTCACAATATGTACGCACTCACCCCTATGAATACTATTATATGCACACTACCTTGAAATAGCTAGATTAATTGTCAATCAGAAATTGTTGTTTAGCTATAATGTTAGTTTTTTCAGCATCAAGGCGACTGACACAGCCATCACGCGCTATGTGTTTTTAGTGCTTAAAATATTATATATATACTAATGGACTAGCTTAGTGTCTTTAATTTCTACGTTCCTAGTGCGACTAACGCATAGTAGCCTACTATGTATGAGATTAGTTTTAGCCAACTTGTAAGTATAATATAATTTTAGTCGTGGAGTGAAGGGGCGGCATCAGGCCATCAATTTTAGAGGATCTTTGCCATTCACTTTTTGCTCATTTTCCTTGGATTCTGTCAAGGTCCGCAAACAGTTTGATACCCGTGAACCATATTGTCCTCTCTTTTGGAAATTGCGATACATACATCTGAAAGTTGTAATAAATGGAAAGGGCCTTTGACCATCTATCCTCTTTCCAAAGGAAGGAGCCTCGGAAAAAATTACATATACCCCATCAGTCTTGTTGTACAGTGCATTGTAACATTTGAAATTTGTTCTCCAATACGAGGGATTTCAGAAATAAAAAGATAATATTTACTAAATAAAAATACTTAATTTGGTACTTGCCATATTTTTATGTAAGGGGAATGAGAATCCACCCTTTAATCATGCAAAATATAATTGGATTTCAATAAATTAGAAAGTTAAGTGCGGATATATACATCTATTGCACTCTCCCTTATTTTGTCTGAAATAGATAGAATACGCTATATTTCAGGACAGAGGGAGTACATATCAAAAAGAAAAGGGGTTGTTATATTTCATATGCCTGAATTTTCAGGCAACAATCTTCGACAATCAACTTGTACAATTAAAAAAGATAATTTACTTTTTTCTATAATTCAATGATAACAAAATTACATATTGCCTGAATAACAACAAAAAAAAATCAGACAGAAGTGAAAAGAAAAAAAAAGATGTCCTCTAAGAACAATTGCCTTCCTTTAAGAACAATAGGACAAAAAAGAGAGGTACAAAACTTATCTCAAGGTAGGTTCATTCAACTATATTCCGTCCGTCTCTAAATAACTGTCGTTTTTATTTCCCAAGAAATAAGTTTGACTAAATATATATAAAAAATAATAATATTTATGGTACAAAACTGATATCATTATATAGATCGTTGAATCTATTTTTATAATAAATTTATTTGGAGATACAAAATGTTGCACGTATTTTCTACAAATCTACGGCACGGAAACAAAAAAAAAGACAGTTATTTAGGGACGGAAGAGTAACAAATAGCTTATATGGCATATAATGCCTTGTTCCCATAGGTTTAAATGGGGTATATATATTTGTGCGGCTCTAAGTATGATTCACCGTTTTTCTTACATTATTACTTTCAAATTAGGTGGAAAATAGGATTAGGAGAGTTGGAGGATGAACTAGAGTTCGTTGTGTTCTCCTCCTGCTGAAACTGCACACATCTGATAATGCAGGAGTGACTCCAGGTTCACCTGGAGTCTCCATCCGGGCTATCTCTCTCGAATCTGAAGGGGTTGGATTGGTTCTATTATGTACCGTAGCTATCAAATGATGAAGTCGAGGGATGCTAGTGACTTACTGAAGCGGTCATGAACAGGATCATTTTCCCATTTGACAATGATCAGCAATTAAGACCTGCGTACTCGCTTTTTCTTGTGGGGCTAAAACATTATAGGGAACAGGATGTATCCTGAAGATTGTATATAAGCTCTGAATTACACTTGGGATAACTTGCAGAAATGAAAAGGTATCGACAGGTTGCATAATGAATGAAGAACATATGATTCAGGTGCTAAATACTAATAAAGATAAAGGATCAGGAACTGTAGCGGTCCCGTCAACGGCCCATTGGCATCCAAGCTATATATTCCCCTGACTCCTATCCTAGAGCATGATCTGTAACACAAACTAGAAAGAAAGAACGCATCATAAGCTGCAAATCTGCAATGCCCCCAATCCATGAGGCAAAGTTTTGTGCTATGGCAGAAGGCATCCTCATCACCAACAGTGCAAGTGCGGTGGTACGGTGTGTGCGTAGCTTGCAAGGCTACCAAGACGAATTGTGCCTTTTCTTGCATCGATTGGCATGCCATGCCATGCATCGTGGATTTCCCCTGCTAGTTGCTAACTGCATCCTGCAGTTGGTGGAATGCTAGCTTTTTATTATGATCCAAAAAAAAAGCACAACCACAACGACATATGGAAATACAGTAGCTTTTAATTTCACACATGAATGAAACTGAGCAAATTTAGCCTAACTGGTTGGGTGAGAGGTATGGTCATATACCCAATCACCTAGGTTCAAGTCTTGTCTTGGACTGAATTTGGGTACCAATTTCTCTTCTTAATGAAAATAAAAAACCAGCTGGTTCCTCCTAGGTTGGATCTTGTTTTTTTAATCAATTCCAACACATGAAAATATTAGCTTTTAATAATACAAAAGTAGCGCAAAATTAAACACAGGCTTTTGATGGTCTAGTGAGCGCTATGGAATGGAATCATGGGAGCCTTCGTCGTCCTGGCAGCAGCTCGATCGATCCTGCTAATCGGCAGACATGATGACGAATTAGCACGATGGCCGTGGCGGGGCCGAAAAGCAAAGCAAAGCACAGAGACAGAGGGGGCGCATATTATTCGGTGGGTCGTCGCGTCATTACGTCCTAGTAGAGCCCTAGCAGCAGCCAGCAGCCTAGCTTAGCCGAGATTAACCACCTTTAATTAGTGGTGCCCACCAATTATATTGATTGATGCGCTAGCTTTTTATTTGTGTGCTCTGTGCGTTGCTGTGCTGTTGCGTGCAAGCATCCCCCTCCTCCTGCTCGCCTCGCTAGCTCCTGCATCACTGAATGCATGCCCCTGGTGGCCGTCTGTCTGGGCCGGGGTAATTATGTGAACACAAGAGAACAAAAAGGGACAAGAGGATCCAAACAGAGAGAAGAGGGTCAAAAAGGAAATCGTCATCTCCAGTCTATTCGTTTCGGCTTATTCGCTTGTATTTGGCTTATAATCCACGGCTTGAACAGTGTTTTTCTCTTACATCAAACCAGCCAACATTACTTTCAGTCATGGCTTATAAGCCAATTCAGCCGAAACCAACAGGCTGCCATCGCATTAGCTTGCCACCAATAGGCTGCCATCGCATTAGCTTGCCACCAATTTCCGCCGTCTACACTTGTGGCAGGCCAGTAGTATCGTATAGATTGATTGGTGGTATATATGGTAATGCTTGGGCGACCAAACACTGTAATTAGCTACGAGTAGCTTGCTAGAGAAACTATTAGAGCAAGTATAATAGTAGATTGGAAGCCCGCTGAATGCTGAGGTGGACGAAAGAGAAGAGTGGGCTGTGAACTTACAGCTGGATTAGACACAAGAATCGAAAACCATTGTGAGAGAGATAAGTAGGCTGTGTATTAATAGTGAAGAGCTAACTGCTATATAAATGGTCTGAGAGAAAGCTGGAAAGATCCTTACAGCCAGTCTGCCCGCTATATTATTAACCTTGCTCTTATGTCTCATAAACAAAACAATAGGGATCATATGCTTTCTTGTGTTCCCACGCACGGCCGGGGGGTAGATCGGATCAGATCAGATGCATGAGCAGATGAGGTCGCCGTGGTTGCGTCAGCTAGCGTGTGGTGTCAGCGTCAGTGTCACCGGGGAGAATGATTTCAGGGACGGGGCCGGCTACACATCCGCGTCGCAATGTCAACAACGGCTACGCAACTGTGCACTATTGTTTTAGGCCTAATTCGTAGCATTATTCACCTTTGCATGCATTGCGTCCGGGTCTGGGCTATCTATCTATCTTCTTCTATCTCCGTGAGCCATGAGGTGATGGCTGCCTACTGTGCCGAGGTCCTACTGGAGATAGCGTTGCTGCAAGCGTCCAGGTACAATCAACTGCACATATTCTTTTTTTTTCTCTCTTTAATTTTCTTTATTATTTGCTGAAAAGTACTTGACTTGTCTAATTGGAGAAATCGTTTTATTTATTTGAACAACTGTGGACTATCCATTACGTGCGGTTCACCAACTGAGCCTAGCTAGCTAGCTAGTTTCTTTGGTTATCCTTATATGGTGAGAAGATATCCAGCCGGAGTTTAACGCCGCCTACACTCATATTTTCCTTTATTTGTTCCAAAGAAGAAATAATAATATTAATTTTCTATCAAAATTGAACATAAACAAAGAACGGCAATGACGATGATTATTCAGTATGTTTGCATGGAGTTCAGGAAGCTATCAGGCTGGGAATCACTGAGATCGTGCTAGAAACAGATGCTAGTCAAGTCAAGCAGGCTTTCTATTCAGATGACTTTGATGATAATGCTGTTGGTTGGCTGATCGCTGAGCTCAAGTTCTTGGTGCTTGTTAATTTCGGCCCCATTCGCGTGTCCTTAAACCCGACTTGGTCCGCTTCTTTTTTCATCCGGAATAGTGTTTTTCTCTCACAAATTTCTCCAGCATTCCTCCAAACCATCCAAATTCCTTCGAGCGAACAGGCCCTTCAGTCGTTTCTGTTGTGTCTCTGTATCCAGAGAGTGTAATAGGGTGGCCCATGCAATTGCCGCTAGTGGGTACGAGTGTGTTGAAGGGTTTGGGCAAATCTTAAGCTCTCCCTGATCACATTAATGTAATTGTTGCTGACGAGCTGTCAGCCATGAGTAATATATGTACCCAGATTCAAAAAAAAAAGTTTAGTAACAAAAATCCAAACATGCATCTTCTTAGAAAGACTCAATTTAATTTCAAAAGCTACCTTCCTCTGATCAATATAATTTTACTTGAGTGCAGGGAAATTTGTTGGATAATAATTCATAATATATAGTACCTACATATGTCATATGTTCGTATAGTACTTTTATAATTGGATCTACAGCGCAGTGAACAAATTGCAGTCTTAAACTTCAATGCAGCCTTCCTATTTCGTCAATTTTAGTCTACATACTACGGTGACGTGTGTGTGTGTTTTTCTATTAATTAACATTTGTAGCAACTAGCAAACCAAAACATGTACGTTCATCGGGTACACTGTAGGCATAAGCAGTTCTGCAGTAGGCTGTTGCATCTGAGGCTTTTTAGATTCAAGGCTACCAGAATGTAGTTCCAACCACTGCCTATATATAATGTAGACAAAGTATGCTCCAATCTCGTACATTTAAATGATATGATAATATTGCATTGAAAGCGAAGTATTATCAGACTGGGTTGTAAGTATACATGATAGTCGCATGGAAATCAACAAGTCCTTGATGCTCTAATAAAGAGATTCTCTTGCTTTTGGAGGAGAGCAAATAGAGAATTCCATTAATGGTTCAAAAAATGCTCAATTTCTCACCGTGGCATTGTTGTTTGGAATCAGTAAGTAACAATAAACATAGTGCACCAAAAATGGACTCCACGATGAAAGGGGAAACAGCACAATTGATTGATTCTCTCAAAGGAACAACTTGCAATGAAATAGCGAAAATTGTCCTAGCCAGTTTCCAAAGATGTTCTATCTCGAAGAACCTAGAAACTCCTGAAGGAGGCAGTCAAGGAGGCGCACCTAGTATTGTTCTAGGGTTGGCAAGCCAACCAAGAACGACCACAAACACCGCTGATATGCTTGTAGAACAACATATGGGGTTGGATACGATTAGTTCAAAGAGGAACACATAAAAGGCATGAATAAAACAAAAAAGATAAATTGATTTGATAGAGTGGATGCCCTCAATCGTTCATATATCCTTTATATTTTACAAGGTGGGGTGGATGACGAGATCCTAACATACAAGTATGTTAAGCCTCGGGTGCAATGGTTCCCGAACGAAGAAGACCCCCGACCGACCCCTTCAGGATCGCCCGGGGACTCGGGGGCTATGCCCATCGGGCATGCTCGTGCGCACCCTCTGGCAAAGAGATCCGACCGAGCCAGACTCGACCGCAGCTTCTGCCTAGGGCTCGGGGGCTTCCTCATGCCTTGGGCTCCCGATCTACGGCACCTCCATGCCTGGCTCTTGGCTCCTGTCCGGCTAACGATGCCAGTCAAGGCCCAGGCACAAGAAGACAAGCCCCAGACTACCGATGCCTAGGGGCTCCCCGACGCCGCTCCCTAGGCGTGCCCCTGCCAGCTGCTCCTCCAACAGGATCACGTTCGGGGCGTGACACAAGAAGACAAAGCTTCCCACGGCTTCCGGAGGCTTAGGGGCTTCTGGGCCCATGCGTCAGCCCCTGGAGCCGACCTCCTTTGCCACCAAGAAGACTCCAGAAGGCCTCACCCGGGGGAGGCCGGTCCAAGCCGACACCGTCTGACACACAGAGTGTCAGAATAGAGCAGTCGGATGACGCCCAGGCTTCTTTGGCTCCAAGACACCTCGACGGTCCATGACGCACCGCTGCAAGGCCCTCCTAGACTCCGGCGCATGTAGACCATAGACTAGAACCCCCAAACCACCATGTACCAGACCTATCTCGTTATATAAGGGATAAGGTCAGACCTAGGAGGGGGGAGGATCCCAATTCGATCACCAGACACTCTATTCTATTCCATCTGCCTCCGCTCTGCACCGAGAGCAAGGCAACCCGGAGAGAGACACCAAGAGCTCCTCCTCCACCGCATCCTGTGGTCACCTTCCTCTCCGACGAGGGGGAGACTCCACCGGCGATGAGACAACCATAGGATTAGCACCGAGCTAACCCTCTACCAAATATTCTTCCTTTACACTCTGTTGTAACCCTCAGATTTTGGGTGCTCTTGAGTATAAGGACCATCAGCTGCTGGACGTAGGCACCGAATTGGCCCAAACTAGGATAAACCGTTGCATCTTCTCTGCGTGATTCTTGTGTTCCTGTGTCCACCCGAGCCACCGGAGACCCCATACTCTGACACCGACTCGAACAACATACTTGTCGTGGTTCTGACCCCGCGACAGTGGGCTTATCCTGTGGAGGTTGAGATCCCTTACAAATCATGTCAAAATACAACTAAAATGGACCTGGATTGCCGAAACCGGCTTAGCCAGTTTCCACATGTTGATACTCTCCGAAGCATAATTTCCTCATTCAGAATCTAAATTTGGCATTCTATATATGCATTTCAGTCGTCTCAACAAGAGAAATGCAATGGTGAAATCCAATTTGTAAATTTAAAAACTCCCAAAATAGGCTTAGCATGTTTGTGAAAATGTCTAAGCCATTTTCCCATAAGCAGCCCAGGTTTGCCAATTTTGGTCAATTTTCAGTGTAACAATTATGACACCTGATAATTTTTTTGAGTACATAAGAAATGGGGAAATTTCATGGAATGATACCATTAGTGGGTTTGTTATGTTTTCTTGTTTGTTTATCATACTATTAATGTATCTCTATATTCTAAATTATAAGACGTTTGGGCGATTTTTCTTGATACACAACTTTTGATATGTATTTAAATATACAATATATATAAATGTATAGTAAAAATAATATATCTAGAATTTTTTTAAAATGTATAATCTGGAGCAGAAGGAGTACTATTCATTGATTAATCAACGGTTTAGCTAGATGTCTGCTATATCATCAATTTTAAGATTTGTCGGCACAGTCCTTTAAATATTCTTATAAGTAGTGTGTAGGTGCGTGCGTGCATCCGTTTGTATTGGTGAGTGTATGTAACTGAGCAGCGTGTCTGTACTTTGTTAGAAAAAAAAAGTAATATATGAATCTTGTATTGTTGTTTCAGTGAATTAATATCCTAACAAGGAACGTCCAAAGCACTAAAGCAGCTAGCGAGGAATACACATTCTCCTCTAGCATTTTTCATATATCCACGTGTCGCAACATGGTCATCTGGTGTAAAACAAAAAAAAAAAAAAACAAGCTAGAGAGCCACAAAATTGTTGGACTAAGATCTCAAACTCACGCGCTAGAAGCCAGCGAGTTAATTAGGTTAGTGAATCACTCAGCTAGATTCGCTACGTCAGCGTAATGGCTTGATTGTGCATTACTTTACAGTAAATTAGCTGCCACGTCGTCGTCTGCCACTGTGCATAAACAACTCGTAATCCTTTTGGCAGTTCTTTTCCCCTCAGCGTTGGACCTATTGACACTTCCAATAGTACCAAGTTGATAATATAAAATTTGGGGAGGGTGCACCCCTAGAAACGACCTAACTTAATGGCAGAGGAATTCCCTATCTTTTCCCTACCTGCATCAGTACTTTTGCTGTCCCTGAATGATTGACAGGAATCGGGCCATTGGTGCTGGGTAGGGACAGTCATATACTTGAAAGATCAAGCCAGAAAGAAATTCAAAAGTCTTGGTAAAAAGGAGTCAAAAATGTTTTCTGGGAGTGGCAGTGTCACTGTTAGACTTTACGGTCTGCTATATATAAACCAGTGTAGAGGCATATATTAATTAACCAAGGGTGGATTGTGATGTACCACTGACCATATCTCCAAAGTTTTATTCCAGAAGTATAGCCAAGAATATCGTCTCCAGTGAGAACTGTTGTGTTATTAGTATTTTGCAAAGAAGAATGCATGCCTTTATTTTTTTTGCCAGGCCCTTCTTTTTAGGATGATATTAAATATTGAGAGGCAAACATGCCATCTCGGCGCTTTTGAAAATTTAGAGGAAATAAAGAATAATAACTAACCATGTCATCTCACGAAAGAAATAAAACGGGATCAAACTCAATTTTGGAAAGGCGGTTGAAATCACACTCAAATTAATTATGCCATGTAGTATAAGGGTGTTCTTAACAGGATGGGACAGCAATTATCTCATACATGACATGTTATTGTCACCTCATTGTATGAACCCCACATATAAAAATGATTTTTATTCTATATCTTCTCATTTTCCTCTCTCATTCTTTACGAGGAGGCCCACAAACTATCTCGTTTTCTGAGCGAGATAGGTGTTGAGATAAAAGATAATCTCTTCCATTTTCCATCTCCTCTCTCTTCCACATCAGAAAAGTGCTGATATGGATTCCTATGAGCTAACCGAAGTGACACTGTTGGGGACGCCCTAATAAATCTGAAACCAATGTCCATAAATTGTTACTCTTTTCGAAAAAGAGTGCGCCGCATATAATTAGAACAACATAATTATATATGTCAAATAATCTGATGGGCGGCTTAAAATAGCTAGATCAAAACTTACGCATGCATTACTTCTGTATATGCTGATTTTTTTCTTTTCTTTTTCCAAAACGTAAACTCCCTGTAGCCCTAAATATAAGGCACACTACTACAATTTTCATTTTAGATAGGAAACTGATCTACTGAGGAAGCAAGAGCCCAGTCTACATGTAATCGTCTTTGTCAGGGCAAGTTGTCTCATGGATGGCTTCATGCAATGCCACATAATCATGAGACAAATGAACAACTATCTTTTAAATTGTCTTATAGTAATTACATTATTCTCAATTTAAAAAAATATGAGTTACATGGCAATATTAAATCGTATAATGGTGAAATATTTATCTCATAGTCCTAAATTTCTGGTCATGAGATGGTTGCTTCGTGAAACAACCACTTCCTTCACTCACCTTACTCTCTCTCATACACGTCATAAAAAATCCTATGCGACATTGTATGATACTGGTGACATGTAGCAACATACTCGCCCTTAATGTGGAATTCCCTGGGCGGAATCCTCAGATCTAAAAGGCTTGTCTTCAGAATGATTAAAACTACTCTTGCTGCCTGTTGGTATTTCTTAACGTCACTACTAAGAATGGAGTTACAATCCATCCCTGGCAGTGGCACCATAAATGTCTGTTGGCAATACTTAGCGACGTTACTAATAATTAGCAATGTCACTAGGTAAAGCTTTGATAGTTCCTTAACAGTTTTAGATATTTATCCGCAAGCGCACGGAGCTACCATTGTAGCATTTCACCCGAAAGTATTTAGGGTATCGTTACTTATATTTTTCCAAAGGAAGGCATTAAGGCCCCGTTCAGCTTACCCCATATCCGGCTTGTTCGACTTCTTTTTTCAGTTGGAACAGTGTTTTTCTCTCACAACATTTTAGCTAGAACAGTGTTTTTAGCCAATTTCTACCAAGATTCAGCAAGCCGAACGGGGCCTAATTGATCAAGAGTCTAGTATGGATATGAGCCCAATAATATACTTACAAGTACACCAATGTTTATAACAGGGGTAAGAATAGTATTTTCAAGATAGTGGACACACACTTGGGCATTCCTCAAAGAATAAAAGAAAAACAAAAGAATAAAAGAATAATCCTAAGCAGAGCAGGCATGTTCTAGTATAGTCATACAAAGATTAGATAATAATCATACAAGTTACATAATTAGTTTTAGTGCTAAGTGTGAAGCAGGTCGGGAGACCACCGAGTACTGGTCTGCCAATAACCTCATGTGGCATTTTAGACTCCTACACCCTAAACAAACGTGGGAGATTATAAGGAACGAACAGGGCTATCACCACCTGCCGCCTACCACCTCAACCGCGGAGAAGGAAATGTATTCACATGTCTCTCCATACTCGAGCACCACGCTCACGTACATAGAAACTACCCAAATCCCCCCGGGACTCCGACCCTACGAATCGACAAGTAAAAGACTTGGGCACACCCAAAGGCACGATGAACCGCTACCCCAACTTAGCTCTAATTCCAATTATATAAGTTATATGAATAGTTAATCATAAAGTCATGTATGTTAATTTCATAACATAGAAACTATAGACTAGTTTATATGTCAAGATCATAACATAATGACTATACTCTAGTTTATAAGTATGACTATAATAATATAGTGAAGGCAAGACTTTGGAAGAACTCATAATTCTATTCATACCAAGAATCTCTTCTTCCAAGGAGTTAAGCCCTCCAAGGTAGCTTTGCCTTGCATTGAACAACTACTAAAAGGTAAAATGTAAAGGTGGGAATGAGGAGTTGCTCAAGGTGTGTGTGTGTTGAAGGAGTGGCTCTACCCCCCTATTTATACAAGCTCATAGGTCGGTGTAGAGAAGATATTTGGCGCGAAGGACGGACTCCACCGCCTCTACATGTTGTCCAGATACCACCCTTCGAAGGAGTGGCCTAGAGGCACCAGTGGGGGTGGACCCACACCCAGGGTGTGGACGCACCCTGACTGAGCCCTCTTGTCACCGCCTTTGCCTGGTGAGTCGCTGAGTGGACCTGGGCTGCTCCTTGGGTGGTCTTTGGCCCAAATTATTTGCGTGGATGGGCCTTCTTCTTTATTTTATTTGTGCAATTTAGCGTTACGCTTTGTCGAAAAGCGCCCTTTTGTTATATCTTTCCATGTATTTGTGTTTATGTCCTGCAAAACAATAATCTCCAAATACATGTGGAACTTGGTCAATGGTAAATGCATATGTGCATAATATTGCTAGTTTCTCTTCTTTTTATGTCTTAATTGGCGGTCGGATTTGGTCACTAAGGACCGCCAACAAGATTCCTCAAGCTTAACCTTTGCTCGTCCCGAGCAAATAGCTAAGTTATTGGTTGATGATCAGGAGTTGATACTATGTCGATACAATTCACAAGTGCCATGCCTATAACAAAGTATTATTCCTTAATTCAAGTAAGTTTGGCATTCTATCTACCCTTTTAACTTAATCCTTGTGGGGCTTATTGCTTTTCCATGTCTTGGGTGGTTGCAAGATAGAAAGGGTTTAACAGAATTACGAATCATTCATTCTTTGATCAACCTTCTATCTGGAGGTTTTATGAGTTTTGCAAAATAAATGTAAGTTCCTCAATTGATTCACTCAATTGCTCAATGTGTTTGATCCTCACCAAGGCATTTGATTGTTTTGCCTTCTTTTCATCCTATCTCTAAAGGCTTTTGAGTGGAGTTTTGGGTAGGTATGAATGAGAGGCATACTTGCATCACATATTTTGCTAAGTTAAAAACCGAATCCAAGGAGATACAAGTCATACACTTTGATCAAAAAGTGCAAGTGTGTGGAATTTAAACAATCATTCCTAGTTCTAAATATTTTTATGCTCCTTTGATCATGACTTTCTCTCTTTTTCGATAATTGCCTTGGAAGTATGGGCTATCTTTATTTTTTTCTTTTCAACACTTTGGAACCTTCATGTGTTCTATTGTTTTTGCTATTTTGAGACCTTCACGTGTCTCTCTTTTTTTAGCATAGCCCCATACTTCTTTTTGGCATATAAAAACTTTGGAGAGAAAGACTCATGACAAATAATTGGAGTATTTTGGTGGATGGAAAAAAATATGTTTTTGCGTAACTCTTAGTGTAAGAGCCAGCATTTTATTTGTGGGTGTACGTGAATCTTGATTATGGGTGCATGACGAGAATCTCAACAAGGGTCACAACAATTTGACAAAACTCAATGTGAATACAAGTAGCATATGGTTAATGGTTTTGTATGTATATCATGTCATATGGCCATGGTAGGAATTCATAATCACTGAGGAACTTTTAATTTTAGCATTTTTAAAATAAAAACTCTGGATGCCCAGTTTCTCTTAGAACAAAGTCATAGTGTATTCTATTTACCATATCATAACTTGCAACAACTTAGAAAAGGATCATGCTTTTGCAACCCACAAGTTTTAAGTTTTAGGATGAGACATTTTTAGCCAACAAACTTAAATCTTGGAGAATACTAAGTTATAGCCTAAACACAGATGAATTATAGACAGAGCAACTATTCATCATCTCAACATGAGAGAAACTAAATATTCTTAAACACATATGTGGAGTGGAATAAATATTTTTTGTTGTTTTTTATCATTTTTTATTTTTTGGAATTTTATATTTTTTGAATTTTTTATATGCTAATAATTAAATAAATGCAGAAAATAAATGCCAAAATTAAAATAATACAAGATACCTCGGCGGGGGTCCTCCCCCAAGCTAGCTCGAAGCCTATGGTGGCGGATGCGATGCTTGGTGATGACTCCGAGGTAAATTATTTGTTTTTGTTTAGTATATCAACCAATGTCTATACCTAGTAGTTTTGGTTTAATGATTAAGGTAGACAGTTTCGTCTGATCAAGGTAGACTGATTAACCTAAGCACCATGCTTAATTTAAAAAGTCTATGAAAGCATCTAGGCCCCTAGTTGGGTTTCGGTGATTAATGGCAATATGTGATTACTGTGACTAACGTGTGTTTTGCAGATGCAATTAAGTTAGGTCATGGTAATGGCAATTGATTGGGCAATCATGGTTGTCATGCCCCTATGATGGAAATCGTTTCGGTTTTCAAAGAATGGATGACAAGGTTAAGGATGGACTAGTTCTAAGTGTCATTTGGTGTTGAAGAGATACTTAGAGTAGTTTAGGACTTTGTTTTTCCTTTGGTCGTACTATTAAGGGGGGTATGGATGGGTAGCTTGACCTAGGTGAGTCTAGTGGGTTAGGTGTGGTGCACACTTATCAAATCTAGCACTAGGTAGCTCCTAAAAAGCTCTTAAATCAATTGAAGCAAACTTCATTCACATATGATTGCGAGTTGGAAGTGAATGGAAGGTCAAATGCTGACCGGACATTGGTTCCGGTGTGATTGGATGCTGGCGCAGAGTCCGATCAGTTCATTTGATCAAGGTGAAGTCATCTAGATGTGACCGGATGCTAAGAGGTGAGTGACCAAACGCTGGGTGCCAGCATCCGGTCAACTCCAGTAAGGTTCCAGAGAGGAAAAATCCTGATCGGACGTAGTCAGGTTTCGTCTACTGACCGGACGTTGAGCAGCAAAGTGACCAGATGCTGGGTTCTAGCGTCCGGTCAACATCAGTAAGGTTCTAGAAGGCAGTTTTTGTGATCGGACGCGTTCAGTCACCACTTAACTGCTCGGTGGCGGGGAGAACTGACCAGAGCGTCCGGTCAACTTGACTGGAGCGTTCGGTCACCCCATAGTGGCACATAACGGTTTGTTTTGAATAAGGGTGTATAAATAATTCCTCTATTCACTTGAGGGATTACTTTTGCTCATTCCAATAGCTGAGAAACACCCTTGAGAGTGCCAAGAAGAGCAAGGTCCTAGTGAGGTGATTGAGATTTGAGAATCCAAGTGAGAGGCCTCATTAGTGAAAGCAAGAGTAGCAAAGTGTGCATCCACCCTTCTCATTAGGCTTATCGTGGTCAAGTGAGAGTTTGTGCTTGTTACTCTTGGTGAACGCCATCACCTAGATGACTTGGTGATCATCCGGCAGAGCTTGTGGATGACCCAACTCAAGTTGTGAGCGGTTGTGGGTGATTCACCGCGATGGAGTGTCAAGGAATCAACCCGTAGAGAGCAGTTGATCCTTGCGCGGATCAAGGGGGAGCTACACTCTTGTGTGGGTGCTCCAACGAGGACAAGTGGGGAGTGGCGACTCTTCGATACCTCGGCAAAACATCGCCGCGTTCCTCCTTCTCTCTTTACTTTAAGCATTTACTTTGAGCAATTCAATTCTTGTCTTTACATTTATAGAATTGTCATACTAGAGTAGGATTGGAACCTAGGGTGCAAAACTTTTATGCGGTAGAACATTAGAAACACTTTCTAGGCATAAGGAGTGAAGTGGGCTAACCGTAGGGTTTAATTATTGCAAAGAATTTTAGAATTAGCCCAATTCAACCCCCTCTTGGGCATCTTGATCCTTTCAATTGGTATCAGAGCCTTGTGCTCACGTATTTAGGCTTAACCGCCTAGAGAAAGATGTCTTATGGGGATGGACATCTTCCTATCTTTGAGGGGGATGATTTTCCTTATTGGAAAATCCAC
The DNA here is from genome assembly GCF_019320115.1 of Miscanthus floridulus. Classification (NCBI taxonomy): domain Eukaryota; kingdom Viridiplantae; phylum Streptophyta; class Magnoliopsida; order Poales; family Poaceae; genus Miscanthus; species Miscanthus floridulus. Next base: position 58,096,684 of record NC_089596.1, on the reverse strand, counting down.
ATGGAGGCATATTTAGAAGATCTAGATGTTAGAATACTTAGAGCCGCCTCACAAGGATTCCCAAAACATTAGGATCCCATGTACCTTCAAGGCGATGAAGTGAACTATGAGAAATGAAATGCAAAGGCTTGAAACACCATCTTTAGATGCCTTTGCAAAGATGTGTTTAATCGGGTAAGGAACCACAAGTACGCCCATACACTATGGTCGGACATTTGTGCGCTCCATGAGGGAACTAAGAGCGAGCGTGAGGAACGCTATCATCTCATTATGAAAAAGCTAAATTCATTTGAGATGTTTCCTAAAGAGAGTGCTAATGAAATGTACTCACGCTTGAATGGTCTTGTAGAGAAAGTCAATGGGCTCGGACTTACACAAATGCAACCATCCGATGTTGTAAGGAAGATCTTAAGTGTCCTCCCCATTGACAAATATGGGCATATTGTGACCGTGCTTCATCAAGGAGATCTTTCCACCGCTACACCGACTCATATCTTGGTAAAGATCAATGCTCATGAGATGTACATGCACATCACACCACAAGATGGCTCATCCTCTACCAAGAAGAAAGACAAAGACTTAGCATTCAAGGCTAGCCAAGAGAAGGGTAAAGGAAGAATTGAGTATGAGAGCTCAAGTGATGATGAAGTTGATGATGCAAGTCTTGCTCTCATGGTGAGAAGAACCGCCAAGATGCTAAAGAAGCTCAACAAAAGTGGTATCAAGTTCAATGGCAAGAAAAAGTTCTTCACTAGCTCTAGAAGGAAGCCAATCTCGAAGATGGATTGCTACAATTGTGGAGAACTTGGTCATCTAGCACATCAATGCATAAAGCCCAAGAAAGACAAGTACAAGAATAAGAACAAGGGCAAGAAAGATGACTTAAGTGATGAAGATGAAAAGAAGAAAAACAAGCCATACAAGAAGAAAGATGACAAGAAGAAGGACTTCCACAAGAAGAAGAAAAATGGGAAGGCATACATCATCGGTGATTGGCTCACAGACATTGATTCATCTAGTTGCTCATCCGATGATGACAGTGAAAATGAGAAGGTGGCCGCAATTGTGATTGACTCTTTATCATCTTCACCGACACCACCGCCATCATCCTCTACACACCTATGCCTTATGTCCAAGGGTGAGCGAAAGGTATCAAATGATGATGATAGTAGTGGTGATGATCATGCTAATGATAATGATAGTGATAGTGTTAGTGACGATGATGAATATGAAACACCTTCATATGATGATCTTGTTAAATCGCTAAATCAATATACTAAGATCATTAGAAAGACTAGAGCTAAGAATGACAAGCTAGAAGCTAAGAATGATTTTCTTTTAGCTAAATGTGATATAGCCAAAAAGGCTAGTGTTGAGCTTAGAGAAGCAAATGATGCTATGACATCCAAACTCAAGGAGCTCAAATCTTCTAAGAAAGAGCTTAAAGAAAAACATGATAAACTTGAGAGGATACATAATGAGCTCATCACTAGCCACAATATGCTAAAAGAAGAATATACAACTCTCAAGATAAATCATGATAATCTTGTTATTGCTCAAGAATTTTTATCCAATGAGCCACATGATGCTACTAACGATGTTGTTAAGATTGATATAGCTACATCATGTGATGATTTAATTGTTGAGAGCATTGACCAAGGATCTAGTAGCAAAGGCAAGCAAGTGGTTGAAACCGACAACTATGATGAGTATGTCAAGCTCAAGCATGATAATGAAAAGCTCAAGAAAGATCTTGAAGAGCTCAAAACCACCAACACTATAGTGCTAGAAACTCTTGATCATGATAGTGATTTGATTCTTGAGAATGAGAAGCTCAAAGAAGAGAACAAGAAACTAAAGAAAGAGAAAAATAATGATGCACTCAAGGAAGAGAACAAGAAGCTCAAGTTGGAGAAAGAGCATCTTAAGATTGGATTGAGCAAGTTCACAAGAGGCAAGCATCTTCAAAGTGAGCTACTAATGAACACCGTCATGAAGATAGATAGAAGTGGCATTGGGTATTTGGCAAATCAAGAGAAGAAGGCTCAAGCTCAACAACAACAACATAAGTCAAAGCCAAAGCCAAAGAGGTGTTTTGAGTGTGGACAAGAAGGCCACTTTGCCCATGAGTGTCAAACTCCACCACCACAACCCTTGCCCAAGCATGCTAGACCATTTGCTTTCAATGCTCATTACATGCTTAGAAAGACTCTAGTGGAAAGATGAAAGTTATATTCTTAGGACCTCCTAATAAGAATAGGCCTAAGAAGATTTGGGTAGCAAAGTCACTTGTTGAGAAAGTCAAAGGCCCTCAACAAGTTTGGGTTCCTAAAGCTTGATCTCTTGTTTGTTGGTGAACTACAAGACCGGTGGAAGTCATTGGGTAATTGATATTGGTTGCACACAACATGTAACCGGTGATCCTTGTATGTTGACCTCACTAGATAAAGAGGTAGATGGACAAGAAAGAATCACATTTGAAGATAATTCAAAGGGCAAGGTCAAAGGATTGGGCAAAGTGGCAATATCAAATGACCATTCAATCTCAAATGTGCTATATGTTGCTTTATTGAGCTTCAACTTGCTATCCGTTGGACAATTGTGTGATCTTGGCTTTCAATGCCTATTTTCCAAGAAGGAAGTGGTTGTATCCAAGAAAGATGATGATCAAGTGATATTCAAGGGATTTAGATACAACAACCTCTATCTAGTGGACTTTACCTCCGAAGATGCTAATTTGAAGACTTGCCTAATCACCAAAACAATACTTGGGTGGCTACGGCATAGAAGACTTGCTCATGTTGGAATGAGCTCACTCAAGAAGCTAATGAAGAATGATTTGGTGAGAGGGTTAAAGCATGTGAAGTTTGAGAAGGACAAGCTTTGTAGTGCATGTCAAGCCGGCAAGCAAGTTGCAAATACTCATCCTACAAAAGCTTTCATGTCAACCATAAGAGTGCTAGAACTCCTTCACATGGATTTATTTGGACCAACAACATACAAGAGTTTGGGAGGAAATCTTTATTGCCTTGTGATTGTTGATGACTATTTAAGATACACATGGGTATTCTTCCTTCATGATAAATCCAAAGTGGCATCATGTTTCAAGAAGTTTGCCAAGAGAGCACAAAATGAGTTTGAAGTGAAGCTCAAGAAGATTAGAAGTGACAACGATAAAGAATTTGACAACACAAACATTAAAGCCTATTGTGATGAAGTTGGGATCAAGCATGAGGTCTCCGCAACATATACTCCTCAACAAAATAGTGTAGTTGAGAGAAAAAACTGGACATTAATCACACTAGTAAGAACAATGCTTGATGAGTACAACACTCCTGAAGCTCTATGGGCGGAAGCTATCAACACCACATGCTTTGCATCCAACCACCTATTCCTTCAAATTTTTCTTGGCAAGACACCTTATGAGTTGCTCAAAGGGAAGAAGCCGGATGTCTCCTTTAGGGTGTTTGGTTGTAAATGCTACATCTACAAGAAGCGGCAACACCTAGGGAAGTTTCAAAGACATTGTGATATTGGTTTTCTTGTTGGTTACTCATCAAAGTCCAAAGTATATAGAGTATTTAATCATGCCACCGGCTTAGTTGAAGAAACATATGATGTAGAATTTGATGAATCTAACGGCTCCCAAGGAGCACATGAGAATCTTGATGATGTAGGTGATGAACCATTGAGGGAGGCTATGAAGAACATTCTAGTTGGAGACATCAAGCCTAATGATGATGAAGATGATGTGCAAGTGATCAATCCTCCTTCTTCATCAAATGTGCCACAAGATGGTGATAAAGATGGGAGAGTAGAAAATGAAGACACTCATATCTCCCATGAGCAAATGGTGGTACAAGCACAAGATGTTGATGCTCCACAACCTCCCCCTCAAGTGGTTGATAGAAGAAATTCACCTCTACTACAAGCTCATCCACAAGATCTCAACATACGGAGTCCATCAAAGGGAGTAATGACTCGCTCTCAAAAGCTTTCTTCGTTTATTGAACATAACTCCTTTGTCTCTTGTTTTGAGCCTACTAAGGTAGAAGAAGCTCTTCAAGATACGGATTGGATAAATGCCATGCATGAAGAGTTGAACAACTTCACCCACAATGAAGTTTGGACTCTCGAAGAGCGACCACAAGGTGCAAGAGTCATTGGAACAAAGTGGGTGTTCCACAACAAGCAAGATGATCAAGGCGTTGTTGTGAGGAATAAGGAAAGACTAGTTGCAAATGGGTTCTCTCAAGTTGAAGGGTTGGATTTTGGAGAGACCTTTGCATCGGTTGCAATACTAGAAGCCATTCGTATCCTCCTTGCATATGCATCACATCATAAAATGAAACTATATCAAATAGATGTGAAAAGTGCATTTTTAAATGGCTTTATAAATGAACTAGTCTATGTTGATCAACCTCCTGGGTTTGAAGACCCTAGATATCCTAATCATGTTTATAGGTTGTCCAAGGCGCTATATGGGCTTAAGCAAGCCCCAAGAGCTTGGTATGAGCATCTTCGGGATTTCCTCATTGAGAAGGGCTTCACCATTGGGAAGGTCGACACCACACTATTCACCAAGAAGCTTGATGGATATATCTTCATTTGTCAAGTATATGTTGATGATATCATATTTGGATCATCAAATGAAGATTTTGCAAAGAGTTTGGTGAATTGATGTCGAAGGAGTTCGAGATGTCAATGATTGGAGAGCTTACATTCTTTCTTGGTTTTCAAGTCAAGAAAATGAGAGAAGGGATTTTCATCTCTCAAGAAAAGTACACCAAAAATCTTCTCAAGAGGTTTAATATGGATGAATGTAAGCCAATCAAAACACCAATGCCAACTAATAGACATCTCGACCTAGATGAGGGAGGTAACATGGTTGATCAAACTCTCTACCGCTCTATGATTGGTAGCTTGTTATATTTAACCGCATCTAGGTCTGACATCATGTTTAGTGTGTGTATGTGTGCTAGATTTCAAGCTAATCCTAAGGAAGCTCATTTGATTGCCGTTAAAAGAATCCTTAGGTATCTTAAGCACACACCAAGCATTGGCCTTTGGTATCCCAAAGGAGCTATATTTGAATTAGTTGTCTATTCTGATTCGGATTATGCTAGTTGCAAAGTTGATAGAAAAAGCACATCTAGAGGGTGCCATTTGCTTGGTAGATCACTTGTGTCTTGGTCCTCCAAGAAATAAAATAGTATGGCTTTGTCCACCGCCAAAGTGGAATACATTGCCGCGGGTGCTTGTTGTGCACAAATACTTTACGTGAAGCAAACTTTGCTAGACTATGGTGTAGTTCTAGAAAAAGTACCTCTTTTGTGTGACAATGAGAGTGCGGTAAAACTTGCTAATAATCCAATTCAACACTCTCGCACCCAGCACATAGATATCTGCCATCACTTTCTTAGAGATCATATTGCTAAGAATGATATATCATTAGAAGGTGTAAGGACCGAGGATCAATTGGCGGATATCTTCACTAAACCGCTAGATGAGGCTACATTTTGTCGGTTGAGGAATGAGCTCAATGTGCTTGATTTTAGCAACTTCACTAGAAAATGAGCTTGTGTTGTCCCTTGCATTGCATTGTAATAAACAACATGTTTACTTTATGCTAATGCACTTAGGGCTTGTCTAACATGGTTGAGATAACCGCCGGAAAGCGTGTGAAGAAGCTTAACCTTGGATCAAACTTGACAAGCAACTAGATTTATTTTCAAGTATTGCATCGCATATGCATGAATGTTGTTTTGTCGTTTCTCTTCAATCACCCTTTTATTGCCTATTTTCTTAAAAAGAATTATAGCCTAAGGCAAAATATTTAAAAAAATTGAGGGTTTGAGAGAGGTAACTCACATCAGTCCCAATTGGTGTTTATTTGGATCTTATTGAAGTTAGGACTCGATTGGGAACAGGCAGCTTGAAGGACTTTGAAGAATTGCTAAAAAGGTCTAACCGGACGCTGGACCAGACTCTACTCCCCTGCGTCCGGTCAGTTCATAGGAGGTGAACCATGCTACAAAGGAGTGACCGGACGCTGGAACAGTGTTCTCCCTGCATCCGGTCAGAAGGTGATCCTGCGTTCGTTCAAGCAAAGAAGACGAAGTCAGGATCGACCGGACTCTGGCTGCGTCTGGTCAGTTGTGATCGGACACGTTCGGTCATGACTACAGAGGATTTGGACATCTCTGGAGTCGATCGAACTCTAGGTGGTAGCGTCCGGTCATTGCCACCGGAGTGTCCGGTCAGTAGAAATTGTGCGGGGTCTAGATTCTTCTCTGTTTCCTTTTCTATTTCGTCATGGGGACCCCATATAATCCAACCACCGTACTGCCGTGACCTAATCCGCCCGTGCCGTGGCGACATCGTCGCATCCGTGCCCTGCCGCGCATCTTGCTGACGCATCCTGTGCCGCCGTGCTCTAGTGCCCGCACGTCACCGCTCACCACCGCATCCCACGTCGCACTGTGCCTCCTCACGCCATGCCACCACCGCATCACGCTGCCGCACCCCGTGACACTATGCCCACTGAAGCAGCGCCACCTGACCACACTGTGCCACCGTGCTCGTGCCCTGCTCTAGCACCACCGTCATGCCTACATAGTTGTGCCACAGCACTAGCCACCTACAGCTCAACAGCGCCCCTAGAGGCACCTCTATTACGCTGTTCATCAATAAGTGTCACCGATCCACATCACATTGTGCTGACTGGCCATCGTCAGAACCCTAACCTACCGTTGCCGATCCGATGGTTCCTCGATACGTTTCTCTTCTCGTCGAATCATCGGTTCATTAGGTAGCAAGCCCTCATTTCCAATTTCGTATCTATTGCTTGCTTTCTTAGGGTTTTGTATCTCTAGATGTATATTTAAATTATTCATATATATCTGATCTATTCCATCATGCAGCAAGTCGGTGTTGTTGAGGTCTCTTTGGTAGTTGTCATTCTACTCAGGGCCAAGCTCATGAGTACGGATCGAGGCCAAGCCTCAGAAGTGAAAGTTGGCAGTTGTTTCTTATTAGTGGCAGTTGCCCTTTTTTAGATCCATCAATGGCTCGTGTCAAGAATGCTGGAGGTGGTCTAGATGATGAGGATCCGAGGCCCTTGCCTCGCTTGCCTACTGATGTGAAAGGCAAGGCAACGAAGAAGCTGGCAACAAAGAAGAGGAAGTATGGAGATACTAACATAGAGAGAGCAGTAGTTGCAGCCGCCATAGATCGTGTAGAGAGAGGAGGTGCTAAGAGTGGAGTACAGATTGCATATCAGCTTTCACCGGCACAAAGAGCAGCTATTGAGCAGGTTGAGCGTCATCATGGTAGTCTAGCTGGGACTGTCATGCTTGAGGGACATCGTGTTGCTTTGGAGGAGCCTCAGCCTTAGGGGGAGCCATAGTCAGCAGAGCAGACTCAGGAGGGAGAGTAGGCTGAGCAGGTCGAGGAGACAGAGCCGGCACCATAGCTTTGCCGCTCTAGTCATACCTATACCCAGGTGACACCAAGGCCAGAGACACAGTAGATGGGTTCTCATTCGCCTCCTAGACCACAGGGTCCGCCTCTAGTGACTCATCTGGATTTGAGGGCCACCACGGCCAAGCAAGTGCAACAGCTCAGGTTTGTGTAGTTTGAGGAGTGGTTTTCACCGAGGAGGGATGAGCGTGCATTAGAGGGCTTCTACTCACCACTGTAGGAGGATTTTTATAATACATATCTTAATAGTGGGGCAGCATTCAGGTCTCAGAGGGTTTGCTCTATTAAGTCCATTATAGCAGTAGCTAGAGAGCAGATTCGCCCTTACGTATCTTACTTGCCAGGGCTGACAGACTTACTTGGATGGACATGCAGATATGTTCTATCTTGGGTCCATGAGTTCTATACTACTCTTTGAATTAACCCACAGCATAGATTCATTCACTTTGCATTCAGAGGCAGAGATTATAGGTTGATGAGCTTTAGGGTCAGGGAGATTCTCAGGCTTCAGGAGCAACCCATCTGGCTACATGAGGTGTGCTATGGTTAGACAGTGCCTCCCAAACGTCCACATGGTGGTCTTGTGCCTCCTACTGATTTGGTCTACCATTGCTTCATAGAGCCATTCAGCGAGGGGTCGAGCAGGACACCCAGTGATCTCACTCCTATAGCTGGAGTGCTTGATGCTATCATGTGGAGGACCCTACTTCCGAAGATGAGATATCGCGAGGGGTTGACTCGCATTCAGTTATGGCTACTGAACTCTCTAATGCAGCAGACTGTATTTGATATTTGGGATCTCTTACTATCAGAGATGGAGAATACTATTGTAGAGGGGATCAAAGGTCATAGGTAGCTGCCATATGCTCACTGGATTACATTCTTGATTCACAGAGCAATTACAGTGAGGCCACCTGAGATGCTAGCTGAGTATAGTGGTGCTACTACAGAGTTCCCTGCATATAACATGACTCAGATACTCCACCATAATGCAGTGAGGACACCTAGCCAGTCGCGCCATCATCCAAAGATGCCAGAGACTATAGCCCAGTAGGATGAGACCATTAAGGGTATAGCAGCTACAGAGGAGGAGCAGCTTGATGCTCAGTAGGAGGGGATGGTCGAGAGCGACCCCAGCGACAGTTCAGATGATGACTATCAGGACATCCCTCATATGCCTCCTCGATGTCATGACCATGAGGCAGGTAGCTCTAGTTCAGTTCCACCTGCACCACAGACAGACCCTGCTCTCCTTGCTATACTTGAGTGGATGAGGCAGGATCAGGCTCGCCAGGCTCAATAGACCGCTGTTACATTTGCATAGTTTTAGACTAGGCAGGATGAGTTTTAGTGACAGCAGCAGGCAATCCAGCAGCAGCAACAGTAGTAGGCCATGCATCAATAGCAACTCCTCATGCAGCAGCAACTCCTTGGATTTATGTAGCATGTTGTGACTGCTATTGGGGCTCCACCGCCAAAGCCTTCACCCCAGATCAGCCAGCCTGCCACCACTTCTATGACTCTAGCTTTATAGCCTAGTGGGCTTCAGAGTCAGGGACAACCAGTGACATAGTTTCCTTCACCTATAGAGTAGGTGTCCTAGTGGTTTGCCTCGCCAGTGCCATCCCTGCAGTTCACACCTCTTCAGACAGGCTTCACATCGGCTCAGACTTCCTTGCTGCTTGTGCCAGATACTTCAGTTTCTAGGAGTATTGGTGCTACCTTCAATGAGTTGACAGGGCAACCTACTCCACCATATCTACATGTCCCTGGTGCTTCCATAGTTGCTCCTATTATAGGGACTACAGAGATGCTCCCTTCATTAGTTGCATTATCAGAGCCACCTGCTATAGTCATACTTGCAGAGTCACAGGCCACACCAGTCGCTGATCCGACCTAGACTGCTTCAGCGTCGCTTCCAGCTATAGAGGGCCATACAACTCTAAGCTTAGAATCAAATGGTGATGGCACACAGTTCTAGCTCGCTCCTCACACCTTAGCGCCCGACTCGTCCGTTGCAGCCCCACCGATCGACCCTTAGGTTTTGGTGTTTGACGCCAAAGGGGGAGAGGGATCGAGTATGTTAGACTAAGGGGAGCGGTACATTTAGGGGGAGTCTATCTATTATTTTGGTTTTTCTTTATGTGTGATACACTATTATGCATTCATGTGTTTACTTTCATGCATCGAACTATATTTATGTGATAGTGATATCTATGTGATCGTGATATTCATGTGATATGTGACATGTGTGCTCTCTACTTTGAATTATTTATATGTCATATCACTTGGATATGCTCATTTGCTTTGCTTCCGTGTTTTACTCCGATGCAAATGAGCTTTATTACTTGTACTCATGCTTATTTCATATCCATTGAGTACATCATGTTGGCTTGGGTCATATAAGTTTGCCTAACTCTTTTGTTCTTGTTGTCAAAAGCTTATATGAACCAAGCACGTTGAAAACCTCATCTCTTTCACATACTCGAGGTTGTATTGTCATCAATCATGAAAAAGGGGGGAGATTGAAAGCATCTAGGCCCCTAGTTGGGTTTCGGGGATTAATGACAATATGTGATTACTGTGATTAACGTATGTTTTGCAGATGCAATTAAGTTAGGTTATGGTAATGGCAATTGATTGGGCAATCATGGTTGTCTTGCCCCTATGATAGAAATCATTTTAGTTTTCAAAGAATGGATGACAAAGTTAAGGATGGACTAGTTCTAAGTGTCGTTTGGTGTTGAAGAGGCACTTAGAGTAGTTTATGACTTTGTTTTTCCTTTGGCCATACTATTAAGGGAGGTATGGACAGGTAGCTTGACCTAGGTGAGTCTAGTGGGTTAGGTGTGGTGCACACTTGTCAAATCTAGCACTAGGTAGCTCCTAAAAAGCCCTTAGATCAATTGGAGCAAACTTCATTCACATATGATTGTGAGTTGGAAGTGAATGGAGGGTCAAATGCTGACTGGACGCTAGTTTTGGTGTGACCGGACACTGGCGTAGAGTCTGGTCAATTCATTTGATCAAGGTGAAGTCATCTTGATGTGACCGGATGCTAAGAGGTGAGTGACTGGACGGTGGGTGCTAGCGTCCGATGAACTCCAGTAAGGTTCCAGAGAGGGAAAATCCTGATCAGACGTGTCCGATCAGTGCTGACTGGAGGCTGGTCAGGTTCTGGCTACTAACCGGACGCTGAGCAGCAAAGTGACCGGACATGGGGTTCCAGCATCCGGTCAACATCAGTAAGGTTCCAGGAGGTAGTTTTCATGACTAGACGTGTTCGGTCACCACTTAACTACTCGGTGGCGGGGAGAACTGACCGGAGCGTCCGGTCACCCCGTAGTGGCACATAACGGTTCGTTTTGAATGAGGGTGTATAAATACTTCCTCTATTCACTTGAGGAATTACTTTTGCTCATTCCAATAGCTGAGAAACACCCTTAAAAGTTCCAAGAAGAGCAAGGTCCTTGTGAGGTGATTGAGATTTGAGAATCTAAGTGAGAGGCCTCATTAGTGAAAGCAAGAGTAGCAAAGTGTGCATCCACCCTTCTCATTAGGCTTGTCGTGGTCAAGTGAGAGTTCGTGCTTGTTACTCTTGGTGATCGCCATCACCTAGATGGCTTGGTGGTGATTGGGAGCTTGGTGATCATTCAGTGGAGCTTGTGGATGACCCAACTCAAGTTGTGAGCGGTTGTGGGTGATTCACCATGACGGAGTGTCAAAGAATCAACCCATAGAGAGCACTTGATCCTTGCGCGGATCAAGGGGGAGCTACACCCTTGCGCGAGTGCTCCAACGAGGACTAGTGGGGAGTGGTGACTCTCTGATACCTTGGCAAAACATCGCCACGTTCCTCCTTCTCTCTTTACTTTAAGCATTTACTTTGAGCAATTCAATTCTTGTCTTTACATTCATAGAATTGCCATGCTAGAGTAGGATTGGAACCTAGGGTGCAAAACTTTTGTGCGGTAGAATATTAGAAACACTTTCTAGGCACAAGGGGTGAAGTGAGCTAACCATAGGGTTTAATTATTGCAAAGAATTTTAGAATTAGCCCAATTCACCCCCCCTCTTGGGCATCTTGATCCTTTCTGCATGATCGATCAATAACCATACTCCAGACTAAAATATACTTCATGTAGCACATAGGAAGGTAACTAAGATTTATTTAACGTAGATGAAAGGTAAACTTTAGGTAGATTATTTGTTTTAATATATATGGTTTACCAAAATTTATGTTGTTTACTCATCCAATGCCTATACTCAGCAATTTTGGGACAATGATCAAACTGGACAAATTTGATCAAGGTAGGCTAATTCATCTAAGCTCCATGCTTAATTTGAAAAGCCTATGAAAATATGATCGTACACTGACCATACTTCAAACCAAAGTCCACTTGTATAGGGCATGAAAGGTTTAACCAAGATGTTTAAAAGGTGTGCTAGGGATTCAACAATCTTTTATTTAACAAATTATAACTATAAAGGGTAACTATCGATTTACCTTCGGCAAGGACTCACCTTTTAAGGGCTATCACCACCTACCACCTACCACCTCAACCATGGAGAAGGAAATGTATTCACCTGTCTCTCCATACCTGAGCACCATGCTCACATATACAAAAACTACCCAAATCCCTCAGGGACTCCGACCCTACAGATCGACAAGTAAAAGACTTGGGCACACCCAAAGGCACGATGAACCGCCACCTCAACTTAGCTCTAATTCTAATTATATAAGTTATATGAATAGTTAAGAATAAAGTCATGTATGTTAATCTTATAACAAAGAAACTATAGACTAGTTCATATGTCTAGATCATAACATAACGACTATACTCTAGTTCATAAGTATGACTATAATAATATAGTGAAGGCAAGAATCTCTTCTTCCAAGAAGTCAAGCCCTCCAAGGTACCTTTGCCTTGCTCTAAACAACTACTAAAAGGTAAAATGTAAAGGTGGGAATGAGGAGTTGCTCAAGAGAGGTGTGTGTGTGTGTTGAAGGGGAGGCTCTAGCCCCCTATTTATATAGGCTTGTAGGTCAGTGTAGGGAAGATATTTGGTGCAAAGCACGGACTCCACCGCCTTTGCATGCTGTCTAGATACTGCCCTTCGAAGGAGTGGCAGAGAGGCGCTGGTGGGGGTGGCCCTATACCCAGGGTGTAGTTGCGCCCTGGCTGAGCCCTCTCGCCATCATCTTTGCCTGGTGGGTTGCTGATTGGACCTAAGTTGCTCCTTGGGTGGTCTTTGGTCCATATTGTTTGCGTAGATGAGCCTTCTTCTTTATTTCATTTGCGTGATTCAGCGTTACGCTTTGTTGGGATGCACCTTTTGGTATATCTTCCCATGTATTTGTGTTTATGTCCTAGAAAATAATAACCTCCAAATTTGGCCGTTAAGGACCACCAACACTGGCATCTTTGGAGAGGACAAGAGTTGATCTTTGGGGTGACATCGGCCTTCTTGATGCACCTTGTGGCCACTGCATTCCACTAAAGCCAAGGAGTGTGTGCCTAGAGTCCTATGATGACCTTGCCTAGACAGTCCACTAGAAGTGGAAAGGAGTTGTCATGCATTGAGGGGCATGGCCCACATGTCAGCACGAATGGAAGATATTTCCCAACACCTAAACATCAGCTCCACTCACCCTCTCCTCATTTCCCTCACACACTCTCTCTCTAGAAGGAAGAACAAGAGAAGTAAAGGTTGAACTAGAGTGAGAAAATGGAGAAGAAGAAGATGGAGAAGAGAACCAAGATTGCAAAGGGTAGCTAGATCAACATCTAGATCAAGCACTTGAGCTTCCACAACCTCTCATCTCATGGTTAGCTCATGAACTCTCCCTTCTCATTATCTTGAGATTAATCCCTAAACCCTAACTCAAGCCTTCTCTCTTGCATGGATGGATCATGAGGATTACTTGAGGGCAAGCAATCCAAGGAAGAAATCCCTCTCTTAGCTTGGAAGTAAGGATGACAAGTGTGGATCTTCAATCTTGATGACAAGGAACTCATCAAAAGCCTAAGCTAAGTTGCCATGCTCAATCTCTATGTATCTTATGGGTTTCACTTTTAATTAAAAGAACTCATTCTCATGCTTGTAGGACGCTACACTAGGATAATTAACTTCTAAAACGAATGAGGGTTGCAACTTGATCTACTTTCCTAATCTAGATAGGATGTTTTAACTTGGATAACACCTTGGTAACTTCGCTCATGCAAGGGGTAGGTCATTGTGAGTGTGGGAACTCAAGCGGCATAGCTCATGGAGCAGTTAAGGACCGTTTATTAGGATACATGAGTCCGAGTAATCACCTGTACAGACCACATGTCATGGATAGGGTCGACAAGCCAACTAACTACTTGCGACCGGTTTATCCGTGAAACTAGCAAGGGGGTTGTGCCGGTTGGGAATGTCCGAGACATTGATCGGGCACCAGTCGAACCTTTCATGTGACATTCGGGCCAAATTAGGGAAAGGTTGGGGAACATGAGGCAACCCTTACCCGAGCATGAGTATGGTGGTTCGTCCTAGTCTCCATGTGGGTATAGTTGTACACCTCTACAGAGTTTGAGAGCCTGAAGTCCTTTGGGACAGAACCATTCAGTTGTTCCTACTTTCTATACCCATGGTAGCGTTATTGATGGAATATGAGCACTCCTGATTTTTATTTATATACTATATGAATACTCTTGCTCTAGTGATGGAACATAGCATGTCATACTATTAATAAACTCCATGTACTCTTCACAAATGTACAAATGCCTGATAATTACCTTGCATCCACCAAATGTTATATGTTTGACTTAAGCCCCGCGAGTACGTAGTGTACTCATGGTGTTGTCATTATGTTGTTTTAACTTGCAGGTACGTGATAGAACGGGTAGAGCCACGGCTCTAACTATTGCTACATAGTAGCACTTGGAATGGGCAATTCCAATTGTGCTACAAGTTAACTCCGAAGTTCATCTATGAGCAACCATGAATATCAACCTTAGATGGAATGAGTACTCCTTTCCATGGGTTGGACTGAGCAATAAAATTTATGTAACATACTTTGAATACATTGATCTTAGATGCAATAATTGGGTGTCATCTGTCAGTGATGTGTTAGTTTATTATTCGGATCACTGTATGCTACTCAACCTAATCCTGAAGAGGAGTTGCCGAGTGCGCTCCTGGGGGCCTCGCAGTGGAAATGCGACAACCCCCGTTAGCCTTGATCTCATAGGCACGACAACGACCAGGGTATCAGAGCAATGGTTGGCTCGCATATACAGTCCTTGTACTAGACCTTCATTGACTAATGCATAACGCTCGAGAAATTGGGTAAAATGTTGGAATTCTACTACCTAGAACTAAACACTAAAGGTTGATAGTAACTCTTTCCTAGTTAGTCAATTCTAGCCTCTCACCTAGATCAATTAGCGGTCAATTGTTTAAAAGATTTTGGAATCAAAACAAGCTTGATAGAATTGCAAGTACTAACTCAGGGCAAGAATTATAGGATAACCCAAGTAAGGAGTTGTCTTCTATAGTCGCCCTACGCGTAGTGTGTCATGACGATAAGATAGTCAAGAGAGCGGTACCAAACCCAATCTCTTCGTCATCCGGAGGCAATCTTTATCCCTTATCTCGCTAGAAAATTTTGGCAAAGTCTCCCCTGTATCTTGGCCTTAACTCCCAATCAGAGAACAAGCAGACAACCACATATATACAAGATGTTCAAGAGGCATCACCAACATCACTGGAGATCCACAAATACAGTCCACAAGCATGACATAAAAGGTTTATCAAGTCCTTAACCATTCAACCACAACCAATGTAGCAAGATGGCCACCTCGATGGGTGACCACATCACGAACCAAGTATCAAGGGTAGCAAAACAAGTGTCACTCCTGATGTGATTACTAGGCAACAAGCAAACGACCGACTCATGTTTTCAACCCATTACCAGAAGGTAGCCGGGAGGCAAGGATGAACATCACTGCTGTGGAGGCGGCGGGGTCAGCTGCTGCTGGGTGTATGGCGGCGGAGGAATTGACTAATACATTGGAGGAAAGATGCTAGTGGTAGGCACATTTGGGAGCACTCCTACAACAAAAGTTAAGTGCCAATTCTAAATTCGCTAAGTTGGAGTATGAGAGGTGCAAAAAACTGAAAATTTAAAGGAATTTAAGTTTATACCGGTCAAAGCAGAGCCTGATGCGGTACTCCCCAAGGGTAGAACGTTGGATGGGGCACTAGAGTTGTACCTGCAAGAAAAGCGAGCTCAAGTCAAATGGATATGAAAAATTTAAAGTGAGGATTGTGCAATGGGCAAAGGCCTAAGAAGTGAGTAATATGGAGCTTACCTAGACTCGTCGGCTAGAAAACCTAGTAGATATGGGTAGCAAGGTTGTCATGGGACTGCCTAAGCTGTGCAATGTTTTAAGCATTGGCCACCAAGTCATTGTGGACTCCCTATAGCTCTTCCCTAGAGACGAGCAACTCCATCCTCTCCACCAAGTTGTGTATTGAGGTCTACAGTGGGACAATGAGGTGTTCCTACAAGTAGCCTTGTTCATGCTTGAACCTTTGATCAAGGCTCCCCTCCATTGGCGCTATCATGTTGTGCATATGAGCTCAGATGTCCTCAAAATATGGATTAAAGAAACTGGCTAGAGGCACCCAACCACCCTGACCCCCAACACCCGCATCCCTCCTGTGACCACGAGTAGCACCTTGAGCTAAAGACTCACCTCCTTCAGCTGACGGAGGCTAAGGCTAAGGCTAAGGTAAGCCCTTGGTGAAGAACTCCTTGTCATTAACATGAGGACGGAAGGACTTATGCATTTCCTCAATGCCTTGGAAGGCTGCCTTGGATTTGACCAACGCCATGATGTAAGGCTGGTGACCCAAGGAACCCCACACCTCATGCTTGCACACCATCAACTCCTCAACAAGGAAGTCAACCCAGTTCACCTTTGTGCCATCTAGGATGCTCTTGAAGGCCACGTAGTACTTTTCATTGATAGCATTAGTGTTGTGAACCTTGGGCAACAGAGTGTAGTGAAGCATTGAGTTTAGTACACTTGGTTCCATTGCTAGACCCTTGATCTTGACATACTCAAAGTTTGAAGTCAAATAGAGCTGAGCCACCTCACTCTTCTTCTTTGCCTTAGGGAGAGTGTCCATCTGCTCTCCCTACTTCATGGTATAATAATCAAGCCCGCACACATCTATGAATTCCCCAAAGGAGGATTTGTACTTGCCCTTTCTAGTCATCTGCTTGATTGTTTCCTTCTCATAGTTCACCTCCATTATAGAGTAGAACCGGCAGACCATGGCTTCATTCCAATTGTGATGGAATATCATGATCTTCTTCAACCCAGCCTCCTCAACTTTGGATAGTAAACCCTAAAGAGGCTCGTACTTGCTCATAAAGTCCTAATCCACCCACTTCTGGTTTGTGCACATGATGGCCTGCTCGAATAGGCCTAATAAGAGGTCATACTAGTCTTGGGTATGAAAGAAAGCACTTGGGGAGGATTGTGGCTGGCTAAACTGCTTTAGTTCACATGCATCATGGAATTCTTTGAAGTGATCCTCTTTCCACTACTTTCGATGAGTGGGCGGACCTGATGTGTTGATGGGGGATATAACTGTCCTTGGGTTGTATTCCAACCCCTCATTGCTGGACTTCTCCTCTTCCTCTTCCTCAACACCCTCCTCCTCCTCATTTCCCTCCTCCTCCTCATCACTCCCATCATCACCATCACTCCCTTGTTCCTCCTCCTCCTCATTGCTGTCATCTCCACCACTTCTAGACAGAGATAGAGATTGTGAAGGTGAACTCAAAGGTGACAACTGTTGACACTACATATGGCAAACAGATAAATCCACAAGCACATGGATGTCAATGTAGCTTTCACCTAGGAGTATTCCAAGGTATCGAATTTCCATGGGGAACGCGAAGTGATCTAGTGTAAGAACTAACTTGTCCACAGATAGCACAAGGGTAACGATAATTTGTAGAAAGGATATATGTGGTTTCTATGAACTAATGCAAGATTAAGGAAACCTATATCATGGTTGTTTACTTTAGGGCACAACCCACCTAGCAACTAGGAGGGATAACTAGAGAAGGTCTGCCATGAGCCCTACAATTTAATAACTAGACCTATTGTGGTGGAATACAGAGGATGGTCAGGGCTATCACCACCTACCTCCTACCACAATCTATCCGAAGGCCTAGCCATAAACATAGGCAAGCTATAGCCTAAGCACCATGCTTAATCTATAGACTCACTACTCTAATCCTATACACGATGAAATGAGACTAGAGAACTCTAACTGAGCGGTGAAACTAGTAAACACAATAATATAAATAATACTTAAGTAATGCAAAAGGGCAGAGTTAACATAGAAGATGTCATGAAGAAGAACTTCATTCGGCGAAGCACAAGTGGAGAGGATGCTGACAACCCTGACCCTTCTCTAGGCTTCTCCTCACTCTCTCCCTATCTTCTACTTCTAAGTAGTAGAGCTACAGAGCTTTGCCTAGCTACTACTCTCACTTGGAGTGATGGAATAAGATGGTGCCCTTCTCCACCGAGAACCACTGCCCCTTTTATAGTGTCTAGAGGCAGTGGGGGTACTTATAGGTAGTGTAGGAAGTCAGTGGAGCAAACTTAGGCACCGAGCGGCATGGTAGGGGAGCCGCCCAGCGTACGATTCCACCGTCTTTTGATCGTAGGGCCTTGGTTGGCTCCCAAAGGCGGTTGTGAAGGCAGCATGTGCAAAGATATGGCTGGTAAGGTGGTTCCAAGGTCAGTTGGAGGGCTCTGAGTCCATGATAGTGGACCCATGGATCCAAGACCACTCCATCATGACCATTGGTGCAAACCAACTTAAGATAACCGCTAGAGAAGGCTTGGAGGACCTCTCCCAAGGATCAATGACATGGAAGGGCAAGTGGGGCACCGGGCGACGCCTATGTATCACCGGCTGGCATGGCATGTGGGCCCCTTGGCCCCCTGCCACATCCACTTGCCTCGTATGCGTGTATTTGTCACCATTTTGGCCAAAATTCTTGCATACAAATATATTTCCATGTACAAGTGGAACTAGGTGAATTATAAAGCAAATCCTACAGATGTGATGATGATTTTCCTAACTTTATCTTACTTTTGGGTGAAATGTTGATGGTCAAAATAGGTGTTAGTGACCGTCAACAACGACGAAGGCGAAGGCTGCGCTATGGTGGAGCCGACTGACGCCTTGGTGGAGCATCTGAGGCACTCTTGGACCTCGCCCTATGTGGAACTATCTCCTTACTCCCCATCTCCTCTTCAGCATCGTAGTCACTGTCCATTGGATCATCGCCATAACAAACCAGACATCTGCTACCACCAAAATCCCTCCTCAGTCTCTTTTTCTCCCTGCCACCACCATGGAGATAGAGAATCAGAGTATGCCTGTGAATATGAAGAAAACATCAAGGGTTAGCAAAACTTGGATAAGAGTAATCAATAAAAGATAAAGATTGGGGGAAATGCGAGTATGAATGTAAGAACAAGGTAGCAATGCCATACACAGTGTATACACAAGCTCACTAGTATATCTGAAGGGTATCTACAAAGTTGCAACAACAAGTTGAGCAATTCTAAACTAAGCCAGAACTAGACAGAGACTGACAGAGCATCCATCAAGGTTCATGGACCATTTGTCAGTTCAACAGCAAGCAGAAATAATCACGACAGAGAAGAACTAGACATTATCGAAGTATTCCACCAAATTATCAGAACCTTCCGTCAATGGACAAATTTTATATAGAGAGAAAAGGTATGATACAAACTGACTAACAGATCATCTGCAAGGTTCACAGGCCATCCATCAAAGAATGAATAGAACAACAACTCCACAATAATTGACCGATGTTCAATCCCCAAAATTTCATGATTCAACTAGCACCAATGCATCAAAACTTGCATAGAGGCACATCCAAGCATACTCTAGAAGACCCCAAGAAGGATTTGGAGTAACCCTAACCATTACATAGATCGGACCAACCCTAGCTTTTCAACCATGGAGAAAAATGTAAAAGCAAAAGGAAAAGGAGCTTACTCAATGCCCCACATCTTGGAGAAACATGTGGTTGGGCACGTGACCAAAGGAATCAAGGAAGAAGCTTCCAAAAGCCAACGTCGTGGAGTGGGCGGTGGCATAGGCGCGTGTGTGAGGGGATCGGTGGGTGGAGAAAAGAAAAGGACATGTCCAAGGGGCTGTCAGCCTATATATAGCCTGATTTTATCAAATAGTCCACGAGCATGGCAGAGCGTCTAGCAGATTGCTGAGCCCGATAGTTAAGGTTCTCCAATGGTACACTAGAGAACCCATGAAAATCACCGGACCATCCATCAAGTTTAACAAATTGTTATTTCTCCAAGGTTCATAGTTCAAAGAAAAGGTAAAGAGAAATCCTTGAAGAAGTCCTCAAGTAAACTCAAAGCAACAACTTAGCAAGCTTGAGGACGAGCTTGAATTCAAGTGGGGGAGTGTTGTAATGACCTGAGTTCGTTACACCATAGGTTCTCATTTTTGGATATCCAGGACACAACCCATCGAACTCCATGGACAACCGTAACAGCCCAAACCAAAGAAATACTATGTCCTAGCAACCAACTACTTGACAACGCACATAATTAACTACCAGACAACTAGGTCAACTAAGCAACCATCAAAAGAGGACACTAATCGAAGGACCTAACTCAAAACATTTATGTTCACTAAAAGAATGAACAAGGCCATTGCAAGCCTCAACATGGAGTCAAGGTCAGAGAGACCAAGTTCGCAAGCTTGGATAGATGAAACCAGAATCTATCAGACTGTCAGCCACATCAACTGGACCATCCAATGAAAGTGTAGAGACTGTAGATTAAGTGGAAAGGAGCTATCATCCATTGAGGGGCATGGCCCACATGTCAACATGAATGGGAGATATTTTCCAACACCTGAACCTTAGCTCCACTCACTCTCCCCTCATTTCCCTCACACACTCTCTCTCTAGAAGGAAGAACAAGAGAAGGAAAGGTTGAACTAGAGTGAGAAAGTGGAGAAGAACAAGATGGAGAAGAGAACCAAGATTGCAAAGGCTAGCAAGATCAGCATCTAGATCAAGCACTTGAGCTTCCACAACCTCTCATCTCATGGTTAGCGCATGAACTCTCTATTCTCATTATCTCGAGATCAATCCCTAAACCCTAACTCAAGCCTTCTCTCTTGCATGGATGGATCATGAGGATTACTTGATGGGAATCAATCCAAGGGAGAAATCTCTCTCTTAGCTTGGAAGTAAGGATGACAAGTCTGGATCTTCAATCTTGATGACAAGGAACTCATCAATAGCCCAAGCTAAGTTGCCATGCTCAATCTTGATGTATCTTAAGGGTTTCTCTCATAATTAAGGAATCATTAGTCACACTAGTTAACCCAAGCCAAACCAGATGTATTCTAGGCCTAGTTACCTACCTAAGCCACACTCGGGATGTCCTACACATGCATGAAGGCCTCAACCCAAGATCTAGGCATGAATCCTAAATTTTTCACCCAAGAACCAAGGAGTATAGGTTCTATTGCCCATCTAACGGAGTGTCCGTCAATCCCAAGTCTAGCCACTACAAAGCATTATCTGTAGTTAGCTTGGACCACCGGAGTGTTCGTGGTATCCCACGAAGTGTCCACTAAATTATACAACCTTATAGACAGTAAACCCAAGAGCACCAAGCCTACACCGGAGCGTCCACCGCCCACAATGGAGCATCTAGTGAATTATAAAGAATGATTACCCAGTAACCCGAGAGTACCCAGTTCATACCAGAGCATCCGTCAGTTGGTCAGACCATCCGATGATAGCAATGAAAGTTAGAATCGACTAAGTCCTAAACCTACCAGAGTCTCCGTGGTCTCCCATGGAGTATCCGCCAACCTATACAGAGCCAAATAGCAACATTACATCTCAAAGCCCTGCATAGTGGAGCGTCTGTTGCCTAGGATGGAGTGTCCACCAATCACAAAGAGCGTGAGTTGGTTCAAGTAATATACCCAAGTAACCAACCATCACCTAAGGAGCTTAGCTACTAATAATGCAATAGTAGAGCCATAGTTAGATGTCTTTTCCCAAGTTCCTAATCAACTTCGAATCTCTTTATCTATCACACAACCATCTCCAATTCTTAGATCTTCTCTTTTCAAGTTCGGTTATCTCATCTTGTGAGGATCATGTGTGAGTCATCACTACTAACCAGATCTTTAGGAATCGGCAGCATTATCAGGCAGGCACCCCACTATTATAAACCCTATTTTGGATACTTATGAATTCCATTATGAGTTATGCATTACATGTAGTTTTGGTTGTTAATCTTGCTCACATCTACACTTAGAGTCACTCATCAATCTAGTAGAAGCTACCCTCTCATCTAAACAATGGGAATGGAAATGCTTAATTGCTTATTGTTTAGCAACGGTAGAGGTCGATCATGAGAAGGGAACTCATTCTCGCGCATGTAGGACACTACACTAGGATAATTAACTACTAAAATGAATTAGGGTTACAACTTGATCTACTTTCCTAATCTGGATAGGATTCACTTCACTTAAGGTTTTAACTTGGATAACACCTTGGTAACTTTGCTCATTCGAGGGGGTAGGTTGTTGTGAGTGTGGGATCTCAAGCGACGTAGCTCGTGGAGTAGTTAAGGACTGTTTATTGGGATACATGAGTCCGAGTAACAACTCATATAGACCACATGTCGTGGATGGGGTTGACATGCCAAGTAACTAGTTGCGATCGATTTATCTGTGAAACTGGCAAGGGGGTTGTGTCGGTTGAGAATGTCCGAGACATTGACTGAGCACCAGTCGAAACTTTCATGTGACATTCAGGCTTGATTAGGGAAAGGTTGGGGAACATGAGGCAACCGTTACCTGGGCATGGGTATGGTGGTTCGTCCCGGTCTCTGTGTGGGTACAGTTGTACACCTCTGCAGAGTTTGAGAGCCTGAAGTCCTTCAGGACAAAACCATTCGGTTGTTCCTACTTTCTATACCCATGGTAGCATTATTAATGGAATATGAGTACTCCTGATTTTTATATATACTATATGAATACTCTTGCTCTAGTGATGGAACATAGTGTTGATGGTTGTTAATGTCAATCATAAACCATTAATATACTCTACATATGCACTTAATTCCATCACCAAACATAGGTATAGGATTTTAAACTAATAAATTCCACAGGTTTTGGTGAATATTTGGATGCATGAAGATTTATCCAGAAAATAGCTCCCGAGACCACTGTCATACACTCCAAACAAGCAAACCGATGACAACAAATGATTCAACCCGCGAAAACTACAAAAGTTGACTCAAGACAGTGTCTAGGACCCACCACCCAAAGGGGAGGCCCACCTGCCATAGTAGCAGGCCGGCTGCCACCTCATATGCCTTCCTAAGATCTAGACCCTTGATTTTGAGGCCTTTTTAGGTCAGTTCAGCCAATGGTGATCGAGGGAGTTGATGCGGATCGATGATGTGGCGATTCCTTACCCCCTACTCTACCTTGATTCCTTGCCCCCTACTCCACCTTGGCCTATATAAGGACACCCAGACACCCTCTAGGAGACACACATCTACACACCCTATGCTCTAGAGCTTCTTATTTCATACCCTAATTGTAGTAGTGTCCCTCTAGATGATTCTCATCTAGTTGAATTATAGAAAATAGGGAGAGAGGAGAGGAGAGAGATCTGATGAGGAGCCGCATTTGTTGGATTCTTCTCGACTTTGTATCTCTACGGATCTGATTCATATTTGAGTTACAACTAGGTTCTTGTATTGGTATTTTTAAGTTCTCTAGTTAATTGAATTCAATCTTTACTATATTTTATTTATAGGAACTCCGCTTGCATTGAGTGCTTGTGGGGGGTACGACCCCGGGTACCCATGGCAGACCACATGGGCTACGCCTCCAGGGGCGGCCTAGCCCACGAGAAGAAGCCTTGCGGGGCACGATTCTACTCGGCACCTCCCGCAAGACATGGGGAGGATATCCTAAAGATGTTACGAGATCTGTTAGGATACGTACAATCCCATGATTCTTGTAATCTGTTATTACTTTCCGGTTATCTCTTAGATCTAACCGACTTGTAACCCTGCCCCCCGGACTATATAAGGCAGGTAGGGACCCCCTACAAAATCACAACAAATCATACGATAGCTAATACAAACCAACAAACCATAGGAGTAAGGTATTACGTCATACTGATGGCCTAAACCTATATAACTCGTGTGTCTCTATTGCCTTCTTGTTCTTGATTACACGCTCCTCTGCCGATCAATCTACCTTCATGGGATACCCCTTGGAGGACTGCCGACGATATTCTGTCGACAGTTGGCGCGCCAGGTAGGGGTGTGCGTGCTGTTTCCTTGTTGAACAAGATGGCTTTTTCCATAGGCTCTTTGTCCCTCCCGCAGCCCGGCCAGATCTTCACGGTCGGATCCATCATGTGGGTCATCAACGCCGACGGAGTCGGAGAGCTCCTCGAGCCAATGTAGATCCTTTCTACGCCGACCACCCTCGCACCTGTGACTGCAGATCCAATCTCAGAACCACTTCTGAGGTCATCTTCATCAGCTACTCACCGCTCGCTTCCTCGCTACTAGAGGAGGCATGTCAACAATGACGATCTGATCGAGTCCATCGATCGGGTCGGCCTAAAACTTGCTGATTGCCTCTCCATTGCTGAGTCGGCTCTAGACACCCTCATTCAGCACCGACCACCTTCCGATCCTGATCTGTCGATGCTCAGTGCTCGGCAAGCTTCAGGGCTCGCCGCCCTGCCCTTTGGGCTCGCCAATGCCGTCGCTATATATCAGGATGCCTTGAGGGGAAAATTCGCCGACCAGATCGCCGACTAGATCGCCGACCGTTAACATGCTGCACGCCAGCCGAGGTCCTAGGACGTCCCTCCAAACCATCTTGGAGGAAAATCCGGACTCTGAGTCCCAAGGCTCCACGGAGACCCTCGCCGAGATCTCCACCAAGCAACCTCCTCTCCTACCTTTCCGGGGTGGCGCAATCTTCAACGTCAGCATCGACAGCCCCCCTTAGAACGGTGAAACAGACGAGGAACGCACCGCTCATGAAAATAGGAACACCAACCGTGCACAACGCCATGATAACGAGCGTGCCCTTACAATGGCCGAGGCTGCTCATGATAACCAGTTCAACTCGCAAGGAAGGCCCCTCCATCGCAACCTTGACGAAGAATTCCTCCACGTTGACGGCCACGATGTCTTCAAGACTCTAAGCGCCAATCTATCGATGGCCACCAATGAGCTTGCATGCCTCCTGCAGACGCCCGAGCTCACCAAGGTCGCCGCTATGCTTAAAGCGGCACACTGTCAAGTTAATGAGATCCGAGAGGATCAGAGACCTTCGTGCTCCACAAGCGCGATTCGCCGATCAGCCGTTCCTAGATCCAATTGCTGCCCTAGTCAAAGCCGGTTCACTGACCAGTCACTACCTCCCTAGGGGGGGAGCTGGAGGCCACAACGAAGAGCATCATCGCCAACACAACCAAGAGGTCAAACAGGATGCCCGAGTGCACCTTAGTAACCTCCAAGATGCATGACGATGTATCGATCAACGTCGTTTCGGGCGCCATGAAGATGAAGTACGACGCCGCTAGGAGTACGAGCGAGAGTACGGCAATCTAGACTTGGCTCTAGAGCCAATCATCGCCGGCAATACTGTTGATATCGGCGCCGACAACCCAGAAGGGCCCCTAGCGTTCACTAGGGCGCTCCAAACTCTCCAGTGGCCCTGTGGTTTCAAAATCACCGGGGTCGATCCCTATGAAGGAAGGATGAACCCAACTCAGTGGCTGTAGGCTTATACCACCGCCGTCCGCGCCGTCGGAGGAGACACCAACGTCATGGCAAATTGTCTCCCCGTCATGCTCACGCTAGCCGCCATGAGCTGGTTCACAAGCCTTGCCTCGGACTCCATCGGATCTTGGGAAGAGCTAAAGAAAGTCTTCACTGACAACTACATGGCTACAAGCAGGCGGCCGGGCACCAAGCACGATCTCAACCGCATCACCCAAAAGTCGTCCAAACTCCTCCACAGCTACATCAGACGCTTCTCCGAGATGAGGAATTATATTCCCAACATCATGGAAGCCGAAGTCATCACCGCCTTCGTCTGAGGACTTCATCACCGCGAACTTCGTTCTAAGTTCAATAGAAAGCCACCTACCGGCATCGGTGAGATGATCACGACCGCCAACTAGTACGCCGACGCCGAGGAAGCAGAGGTGCATTTTAATGAAGACATGGGCACTAATCGCCCGCCTCGCCGCCATGACAACTGCACCGACGATCGATAGCACAACAACCGCCGCTACGATGACTGCAGTTTCCACCGAAATAGCAAACATGATTGGCCAGATGGATTCAAACCTGGTTAGAATCGCCGCCGCCGACCAGACCACATTGTTGCCAACGTCAATGAGCCATGCGCCAAGTGTAACTATGATGAGCAGTACAAGAAGATCCTCGATGGCCCATGCCCCCTGCACAAGAATGCCAAACACAAGATGAAAGACTGCCTTGGTTTGGCTATGGAGTTCCAGGACAAAAAGTACGATGACGACAATGGTGGGAATGGAGGACGCCGACCGTCTAGGGGTAATAACAATGCCTTCTAGGACCATGACAAGGTGGTCACCACCATCTTCGGGGGCCTCACCTCCAACGAGAGCAGAAGGGAACGGAAGCTCGCCGCCCGACGAGTGCTCGCCGTCGCTTTAGAGGAAACTACCGCTAACCCCAGCTATCGCCCATGGTCCGAAGTCTCCATCACTTTCAGTATGGTTGACCAATGGGCGGACATACCCTACATAGGGTGTTTTCCCCTCGTCCTCGATGCGACTGTCCAGAAGGTGCTCTTCAGAAAAGTCCTTGTTGACGGTGGGAGCGCTTTGAATCTACTCTTCGCCGGGGCCCTAAGGGAGCTCGGCCTCGGGACAACAGATCTCACGCCCTCAGACTCCTCCTTCTGGGGCGTGGTACCTGGCAGGGCATCTAGACCACTTGGGGAGATTACCCTACCAGTTCAGTTCGGCACAACAACCAACTACCGAGTCGAGCATATCAACTTCTACATCGCCGACTTCGACACCGCCTACCATGCCATACTGGGGCGTCCGACTCTGGCCAAGTTCATGGTCGTTCCGCACTACGCGTATCTAGTGTTGAAGATGCCTTCGCTCGCAGGAGTCCTGTCTCTGCGGGCCAACCTCTCCATCACCTATGCTTATGAGATAGAGAGTCTCGCCCTCGCCAAAGCCACCAACCTCTCCATCTAGATGGCTAGCATGGTCGCTGAAGCCAAGATGGCATCTGCTAACGACATGGAGATCCTAGAGTCTCCTCGTGCCTCCGCCAAGTCCAAGGAAGTCAAGGAGGTTAGCCTCGGCCTCGACGACCCTTCCAAGACGGTGAAGATCAGGGCTCACCTTGAGTGCTCTAGTCTTAAGATCTAGATTAGAGTAGTAACAATTAGCGTAGATGTGGTGTCTAGGCTAGTGTTTACTTGAGTTTGCACCCAATCCTACGGTTAGTTGTGGTAGCCCTAGAGGTGACAGCTCTGTCAGGCCATTGTAATCCACCACGTTAGAATTGGTGTTTCATAGAGCTTAGGCAGCCTTCCCCCGACTACTTTTGTCACCAATTTTGAGAGTCAAAAGGTATTGTTGCTCCAAAGTAAGTAAAGTATAGTAAGCTTGATCCTTAGTTATCTAGTTTAACCCAAGAAAATCCCTCTGTACCCACAAAACACTTTTCAATCCTTACCCTTAGATGACCTTGATTCATACCAGAACACTTCACATTCCTCGTGGAAATTGATACTCTGGAATACTCCCGGGTGAAAGCTACAGCGGTATCCGTGCGCTTGTGGATTTTTCTGTGTGCGTTAACAAATGCCAAGAAGCTTTCTAGTGCCATCGCTGGGGAATGGTAGCTGTGCTAGTTTAGAACCAAGTTCATCCATTTATCCCTTTACCTTTTTCAACCACCATTACCACATGGATTCCACACCTATCATTCAACTTTTGACTCCAAAGGGCGAATTATTGGAGCCTCCACCATCTTCACACCCCATTCTTACTGATGGCTATGAGCTTCGTCATGCTTTCATAGCCATGGTTTGGGAGCAATCCTTCTGTAGCATAGAGGACGAAAATCCTTACACTCACCTTTAGGAATTTGAGCAACTGTGTTCTTGCCTGACTATTGCTGGCATGACACAAGAGACCATTAAATGGAAATTATTTTTGTTCTCCCTTTAGGGAAGAGCGAAACAATGGTACGCTCATACCGTTGGAGGAGTAAAAGGAAGTTGGGATAAACTTTGAGACACATTTTGTCTTGCTTTCTTTCCCCTTTCTCAAATTGCCGCTCTACAAATACAAGTACTTACATTTCAACAGAAGGAGGAGACATTAGAAACAACCTAGGCTAGGTTCATAAGCCTTATTAACTCTAGTCCAGACCTTTCCTTGCCTGACCATGTCCATTTACATCACTTCCATCTTGGTCTTAGCAAGGAAGCTGCTCTCCACCTCGACATATCTTCAGGAGGTTTGTTCTCGCACAAAACCATTAGTGAAGGGAAAGCCATTCTTCAGAAAATCTTTGAAAACACCCCCTACACTAGCATTTTTGATGAGTTTCCTGAAGAAGAAGAAGTCGAGCCAAGGCCCAACCAACAAAAGGAGGCACATGTAATCGAATCCAAAATTCCTTCAAATTCTTCTAATAATTTGGTTGACATAGAAGCTTCAATTGAGGGAACACAACACATTTTTGAGGATGATGAACCCCAACCTTCCATGTTCCCCTTTGAAATCAAGGAAGATCTCTTTGAAGATTTTGGGAATGCCTCGAATTTACCAGTCCAAGTGAAGCCTCTAGTACACTCTACACCATTCGAGGATGACGATGGTCCACACAATGATTCCTTCTTAATGGAACACATCAAAGGACTTTCGACCATCATGAGTCATGAGTGGTTGGCAAAAATGGAGTTATCCACCGAGGTAGCCTGAATCATTGCCCCCTCAGATGTTCTAATTTGCATCCTAAAGAAAACAACCATTCAAAACACTATAGTCCTACCATTGGGATGAGTATCATTTCAAAGGCTTTGGTTGAAAAACTTTGCCCCAACAAGTCCTTGATCCCATCTCATAAACTTTTGAGGATTCCTTCTGGCGTTACTCTTGAAAGCTATGGGGTCATAAGATCTATTCCTTTGCGAATAAGAGGCTCTGAGTATCACTTAGATTTTCACATCTATGACATCTCGGACACGTCCCTCTTGATTGGTGTACCTTTAGGGACACTCTTTTAAGAAAGACCAAAATAGGATCTCCTAAATTTAAAGCTAGGAAAATCTCCTATCATCATCTCGTTTGCATGTTCAAATAACGCGATAGTAGAACCCAAGCCCGAACAAGAACGTATTGAGGATGTCTTAGTGGCATCTGTAGAAGACATGGCCCAACTAGCTCTCGATGATGAACACTTCATTCAAGAAGAGGAGGAGCTAGAAGAGCCTATCGAGCTAGACTAAATGGAGGCGCCATCACAACCTTCAATTAAGTTAAAACCTCTTCCATCTGGCTTAAAATATGTCTTTCTCAATAACGATCGAGAAACTCATGTCATCATAAGCGACAAGTTTTCCCAAGAAGAAACTCATAAACTTGTCATTATCCTAGAAAGACATAATTTGGCCATAGGCTACTCACTCCAAGACCTCAAGGGGATTAGTCTCGCTCTCTACACCCATCGTATCCCTATCGATCCTGATTCTTTACCATCGAGGGAACCACAATGGAGGCTTAACAACGCTATGTGAGAAGTTGTTAAGAAAGAGGTCTTTAAGATTTTGCATGCCAGGATTATCTACCCCATGCCTCATAGTGAGTGGGTTAGTCCTGCCCAAGTTGTTCCAAAGAAAGGAGGAATGACAATTGTTAGGAATGAGAAGAATGAACTCATTCATCAATGAACTATCATAGGGTGGTGGATGTGCATTGACTACTAGAAACATAACAAGGCCACTAAGAAGGATCACTTCCCACTACCGTTCATTGATGAAATGTTAGAGCACCTCACAAACCATTCCTTCTTATTCATTGATGAAATGTTAGAGTGCCTCGCAAACCATTCCTTCTTATGTTTCCTTAACGGGTATTCCGGATATCACCAAATTCTGATCCACCCCGATGACCAAAGTAAGACCACTTTTACATGCTTGTATGGAACTTACGCGTACCAATGAATGTCATTCGGATTATGTAATGCTCCAGCTTCCTTCTAATAGTGAATGATGTCCATTTTCTCAGACATGATTGAGAAAATCATGGAGGTGTTCATGGATGACTTTACTATCTATGGCAAAACCTTCAATGATTTTCTTGAGAATTTAGAGGAAGTCTTACAATGATGTGAACAAAAGCACTTAGTCCTGAACTAGGAGAAATGCCATTTTATGGTCCAAGAAGGAATAGTTCTAGGACACAATGTGTATGCTTGTGGGATAGAAGTGGATAAAGCAAAGATTGAAGTCATTGACCAGCTTCCACCTCACACAAATGTGAAACACATTCGAAGCTTTCTCAACCACGCAGGGTTCTATAGATGTTTCATCAAAAACTTTTCTCAAATCGCTAGACCCCTGACTAGCCTCCTTGCTAAACATGCACCTTTTGTCTTTAATAATGAGTGACATGAAGCTTTTCAAATTCTTAAGAAGACGCTCATTTCAGCTCCAATCATCCGACCACCTAATTGGAAGCTACCTTTAGAGATCATGTGTGATGCTAGTAAGTTTGCTGTAGGAGCCGTTCTTGGTCAAACAAAGGATAAAAAGCACTATGCTATATCCTATGCTAGCAAAACCTTATCCAGGCCACAACTCAATTATGCTACCACTGAAAAATAGTTGTTGGCTATTGTCTTTGCAATAGACAAGTTTAGATCTTACTTAGTGGGTGCAAAGGTAATCATTTAGACAGACCATGCTGCTCTTAAGTACCTCCTCACTAAGAAAGATGCTAAGCCTCGGTTGATCCAATGGATTCTCCTACTCCAAGAATTTGACATAGAAATAAGAGATAAGAAAGGAGTAGAGAACTTAGTAGCCGATCACTTGTGTAGGCTTCAATATAAGGATACACATGAGTTACCCATTAATGACTATCTGAGGGACGACACACTCCTCAAGGTAATAAACTCTGCCCCATGGTATGCAAATATTGTGAACTATATGATTGTAGGTTATGTTCCACTAGGGGAAGATAAGAGGAAACTTAAGCATGAAAGCCGTTTCTACTTGTGGGACGATCCATATCTTTTTTGGGTCTGTCAAGATGGATTGCTACGGAGATGTGTCCCCATGGTTGAAGCCAAGAAAATCATAGAGGGATGTCATGCATCACTATATGGAGGACATTATGGAGCATTTCGTATAAATGCTAAGATCTGGCAAAGCTGATGCTTCTAGCCAATGATGCATCAAGATACAAAGGAGTTTGTCAGAAGATGTGCCAAATGTTAGAAACATGGAAATATCAATGCTCGGGATGCAATGGCACTCACGAATAACCTCCAAGTGGAGTTGTTTGATGTCTGGGGGGTTGACTACATGGGACCATTCCCAAAGTTTGGAGACATTGAATACATCTTGGTGGTGGTGGACTATGTGTCCAAATCGGTAGAAGCATTACCTTGTTGAGCCGCTGACTCCAAGCACGCCAAGAAGATGTTCCAAGAAGTGATATTCCCACAATTTGGAACACCTCGATTGGTCATTAGTGATGGAGGGCCACATTTCATTGACAAGACCTTCTAACAGTTCTTGGCAGAATATGGAGTCAAGCACAACATTGTAACTCCATACCATCCCCAAACAAGCGGTTAAGCTAAAACATCAAATAAGCAAATCAAGAACATTTTGCAAAAGACCATGGATGAGATGGGGAAGAAATGGAAGTACAAGCTCCATGATGCACTTTGGGCATATCGAACGATATATAAAACACCCATAGGTATGTCACCTTATCTATATGGAAAAACATGCCATTTGCCTATTGAATTAGAATTCAGGGCCCATTGGGCAATCAAGAAATGGAATATGGATCTCCATCTAGCTGGCAAGAATCGTCAAATGCAAATATCTGAGCTAGAAGAATGGAGAGAGAAGGCTTATCATAGCTCCAAGATTTACAAAGAGAGAACTAAAAGATGGCATGACAAGAGAATCAAGCACAAGGAGTTCAAGCCTAGAGATAAGGTTTTACTATTCAATTCAAGAGTAAAGCTCTTCGATCATGGAAAACTTCGAAGCAAATGGGAAGGGCCATTCAAGGTGATTGAAGCCTCATCGCATGGTGCCGTCTCACTCCAATATGATATAGGTAACACCTTCAAGGTAAATGGACAGCGTTTGAAAGTTTTTCTTGAACCTAGAAAATTAGAAGAAATTGACTTGATTGAAGTTTTGCAATTTAATGATCCAATCTAGAAAGTTCAATCTTGTTCTTATTTCCTTCTAGATCTTAGGCTAATACAAAAGTTCAATAAAATTTTTACTCTCTGGTGTCCCTCACCAGGAGAGCCCCTTGTGTTTTCACCATGTTTTGTCTATGAATAAAAGCTAGGTATAGTTTTGAAGAAGTGTGGGGGTATGCAACACTCCCATTGTGAACAAAAGCATCGAAGCATGTCATGAACTGGTGAAGGAACCTCACACAACTTCTAGAATTCGGTTTGATTCTTTTTCACTTGTTCATATGTTTACTCCATGCTTGCACTTGTTGGAACATGCAAATTAAAAAGAATCAAGTTTCACACTTAAAGTTAAAATTTTGAAAGTGAATATGAATATAGCTCTTTAAGATTGGCATGCATAAGGTTTACTCCTTACATATACTTGGTGTTTGTGGGAAAAATATAATATAGGAAAATCATATTGACTAAGTTGTTGTGAAGTGTGATATTGTTCTGGCTTAGAAATCCTACCTGTTCTAGTCAAGGTGCTTGGAGAATTTGTTTTTGATAAAAATATTATAAAACCATAGTGTCACATACCCCTCAATGGTGATAAATTCCTACTAGAGCCATATACATACTTTTAGGATACAAACCTTCCACATAAGTTGCTTGCTTTGTGTTGAGTTTTGTCAAGTCATGTTGACCCTTGTTGAGAGATTTATCATGCTCCCATGATCAAGATCACATACACACCACATATATGTGCTGCTTCTATACTTGAAGTACGTAGGAAAATGTATTTCATGCATCTCAAAATGTTTTTACTCCTATACTAGGGGTGAACACAAAAAAAATATGCTAGATAGGTTTATCCACTAAATAAATGCTCCAAATCCCTGCCGTCCACTCTCGATCCGATGGTCTAGATCAACCGGTACCCCTTCGCTAGTTTCTTTTACAAAAGAGCCCCTGCCCTTTTATAGATTCTAACCTGCAGTCCAAAGCGCAATCACAGATTACATTTTCTTCTTTAGAAAGCGTAGTTTCTTCGGTTTAGATCCAAAATACGTTTTCACCTATTTATAGTTTTGCCACTAGTCTTCTTTAGGCCATATCTTCTCCGTTTTAACTCCGATTTGACCCGTTCAACTTGTGTTAGGTTCGTAATTTCATAATCTACATATTCATACTACTGTTAAATATGTTTTCAACTTTTAAAATTCGAGATTAGATTTAATCTATTATTTTATTGAAGGAAATCTTGTTAAATTCATATCTTCTATGTTTTAGCTCTGATTTGACCTGTTTAAGTTGCGTTAGATTCATTTCAACGAGATCTACATGTTGGTAACAATGTTTATCATGTCACTATTTTTAGAATTTCGTGGTTTCAATTCTAATTTGAATAATAATTATGCAACTGGATTTTATAAATAAAATATGATTTGTTTTAGTTTTATAATTCAAATCTAAGTTTGACTTGATTCAGTTTATATAAGCTTTTATATAGTTAAAATACATGAAGCTTATAGTTTTATATTTTCTCTTATGAGTAGATCTTTCGGAAGCCGTTTCTTTCAAACCGTAGCTCCGATTAGCGTGCCCCTCACGACTGTGTGTTCGTAGCGATGCGTAGAATTGGGTTTCAAACTCTTTTACTTATTTTTCTATGATTGGTATACTATTCTAATCTAGATCTATTGTTTGCTTCATGTATGATTGCATGGATGCTTGTGTGGTCCTTTATGATCTTGTCCAGTCGGTGAGTTATACGTGGTGAATCAAGAAGCAGATCTTTGAAGTTTTGGACTTGAAGAAGGATCTAAGTTTAAGGCAAATATAGCATGGGATCATCCTTGTTGTCTTATACACCTTTAATCATTTAATTCATGCTGCATGTGTCTACCTTGATTACCACTGAGGATTTCCTAGTACTTTGTTACCCTGTACCTTGATACCTTTAGGTTATTGCATTGGGTAGTATAATGCTAGTGCTCAACTAAAGCTATGATCTTGTAACTTGACTAATATAATATGCAATAAACACTAAAAGATGTTTTTTAGCAACATGGAACAAGGGGGCTAGAGCATTGGGCTATTTTTATGGTGCTCTAGATTCTTCTCCCTAAGGACTTATGTGTAAGTGATCATCCGGAACTTACAGTACAACTGTGAGGGCTATATGGCTCTAGCTTTAGCTCAGTATGAGGATCTTTTCTAGCTTGTTAGTGGTTACCTTTATTGGCGTAAGAATGGCTTGCCGAATTGGGTATAGTGCGGCCTCTGCCCCCTTGTGTATAGGCTGCGTGTTATTGTGCCATCGGGAAGGGGGCTCTACATCTGTTTGTCGAGTGAATCTAGCGGCCCTAACTTGTTAGACGAACCTTTGAAAGGCTCCATAGTGAACCCTGCTGACCTTCCTTGGTAGGGGTCAAGAGGTTGGTCGCCTCGGACGAAAGGGTAAATCACGACTCACAGTGAAAGTGTACAACCTCTACATAGTGTAAAACTGGTATATCGGCCGTGCTCATGGTCACGAGCGGCCTTGGAACCCTTACGGGATAGATGATGAATACTGATGATACGGATGATGAAGATGCTCATTAATGATTACTGTTTATGCTATTCATTATTCATGTTTACCTGATCATGTGTTTATATGGACTTGTGAATAAACTTATTGCCACCCAATTGCTAAAAGATGACTCATTAAAAATTAATCGCAGTTAAACCAGTGTCAGCCTTTTGAGCCTCATGAACCCCATGTTATATTTGTTGAGTACGACATGTACTTACGCTTGCTTTCCTTTTTAAATCTTTGGAAAAATACCGAATGTGTACCAGATTGCTAGAGTTTGAAGGAATTAGGCTTGTGATCAACCAGTCAGTTATCCATGTGGAATTGGAGTCTTCACCCAAAGACCGGAGTTGTCTTTCCGTTGTTTGCTATCTAAGGTTATGTCCTTTATACTAAGTATGTTATATATTAAGCATTATCTAATGATATTACCTTTATTTGCAGCTATATGTAAGATTTGACTTCCTAGGCTCACATATGGTGTGTATCTGGGTTTGTCCTTAAAACCGGGTGCTACACCATCAGTCTTGTTGTACAGTGCATTGTAACATTTGAAATTTGTTCTCAAATAAGAGGGATTTGAGAAATAAAAAGATAATATTTACTAAATAAAAATACTTAATTTAGTACTTGCCATATTTTTATGTAAGGGGACTGAGAATCCACCCTTTAATCATGGAAAATATAATTGGATTTCAATAAATTAGAAAGTTAGGTGCGGGTACATACATCTATTGCACTCTCCCTTACTTTGTCTAAAATAGATAGAATGCACTATATTTCAGGACGGAGGGAGTACATATCAAAAAGAAAAAGGGGTTGTTATATTTTATATGCCTGAATTTTCAGGCAACAATCTTCGACAATCAACTAGTACAATTAAAAAAAGATAATTTACTTTTTTTCTATAATTCAACGATAACAAAATTACATATTGCCTGAATAACAACAAAAAAAATCAGACAGAAGTGAAAAGAAAAAAAAGGTGTCCTCTAAGAACAATTGCCTTCCTTTAAGAACAATAGGACAAAAAAGAGCGGTACAAAACTTATCTCAAGGTAGGTTCATTCAACTATACTCTGTCCGTCCCTAAATAACTATCGTTTTTTCTTACCAAGAAATAACTTTGACTAAATATATATAAAAATTAATAATATTTATGGTACAAAACTGATATCATTATATAGATCGTTGAATCTATTTTTATAATAAACTTATTTGGAGATACAAATGTTGCACGTATTTTCTATAAATATACGGCACGGAAAAAAAGACATTTATTTAGGGACAGAAGAGTAGACAAATAGCTTATATGGCATATAATGCCTTATTCCCATAGGTGTAAATGGGGTATATATATTTGTGCGGCTCTAAGTATGTTTCACCTTTTTTCTTATATTATTACTTTCAAATTAGGTGGAAAATAGGATTAGGAGACTTGGAGGATGGACTAGAGTTCGTTGTGTTCTCCTGCTGAAACTGACTGACACATCTGATGATGCAGGAGTGACTCCAGGTTCACCTGGAGTCTCCATCCGGGCTATCCCTCTCGAATCTGAAGGGGTTGGATTGGTTCTAATATGTACCGTAGCTATCAAATGATGAAGTCGAGGGATGCTAGTGATTTACTGAGGCGGTCATGAGCAGGATCATTTTCCATTTGACAATGATCAGCATTTAAGACCTGCGTAGTCGCTTTTTCTTGTGGGGCTAAAACACTATAGGGAACAGGATGTATCCTGAAGATTGTATATAAGCTCTGAATTACACTTGGGATAACTTGCAGAAATCAAAAGGTATCGACAGGTTGCATAATGCATCAAGAACATATGATTCAGGTGCTACATGCTAATGGCTCCATTCGCTTCGATGAAAAAACAAGCTGAAACATTGTTTCCGGCTGATTTGTTGTGAGAGAAAAACACTGTTTTCGGCTGAAAAAATAAACCGAAAAAACGGATTATAAGATAAACTAATATGGCCAATAAAGATAAAGGATCGGGAACTGTAGCGGTCCCATCAGCGGCCAATTGGCATCCAAGCTATATATTCCCCCGACTCCTGTCCTAGAGCATGATCTGTAACAAAAACTAGAAAGAAAGAATGCATCATAAGCTGCAAATCTGCAATGCCTCCAATCCATGAGGCAAAGTTTTGTGCTATATGGCAGAAGGCATCCTCATCACCAAGAGTGCAAGTGCGGTGGTACGGTGTGTGCGTAGCTTGCATGGCTACCAAGACGAATTGTGCCTTTTTCTAGCATCGATTGTCATGCCATGCCATGCATCGTGGATTCCCCTTGCTAGTTGCTAACTGTATCCTGCAGTTGGTGGAATGCTAGCTTTTTATTATGATCGAAAAAAAGCACAACCACAACGACATATGGAAATACAGTAGCTTTTAATTTAACACATGAACGAAACTAAGCAAATTTAGCTCAACTAGTTGGATGAGAGATGTGGTCATACACCCAATCCCCTAGGTTCAAGTCTTGTTTGGATTGAATTTGGGTACCAATTTGTCTTCTTAATGAAAATAAAAAACCAGCTGGTTCCTCCTAGATTGGATCTCGTCTTTTTAATC
Organism: Miscanthus floridulus; assembly: GCF_019320115.1. Taxonomy (NCBI): domain Eukaryota; kingdom Viridiplantae; phylum Streptophyta; class Magnoliopsida; order Poales; family Poaceae; genus Miscanthus; species Miscanthus floridulus. The sequence goes on along the minus strand of NC_089596.1, from coordinate 58,059,424 downwards.
AATTCCAACACATGGAAATATTAGCTTTTAATAATACAAAAGTAGCGCAAAATTAAACACAGGCTTTTGATGGTCTAGTGAGCGCTATGGAATGGATCATGGAGTCGTCCTGGCAGCAGCTCGATCGATCCTGCTAATCGGCAGACATAATGACGAATTAGCACGATGGCCGTGGCGGGGCCGAAAAGCAAAGCAAAGCACAAAGACGGAGGGAGCGCATGTTATTCGGTGGGTCGTCGCGTCATTACCTCCTAGTAGAGCCCCAGAAGCAGCCAGCAGCCTAGCTTAGCCGAGATTAACCACCTTTAATTAGTGGTGGTGGGGTTTCAATCACAGCGCCTGCCTGATTCGGTTTAGATTAGCAGCGGCAGTGCTCACCAATTATATTGATTGATGCGCTAGCTTTTTATTTGTGTGCTCTGTGCGGTGCTGTGCTGTTGCGTGCAAGCATCCCCCTCCTCCTGCTCGCCTCGCTAGCTCCTGCATCACTGCATGCATGGCCCTGGTGGCCGTCTGTCTGGGCCGGGGTAATTATGTGAACACAAGAGAACAAAAAGGGACAAGAGGATCCAAACAGAGAGAAGAGGGCAAAAAAGGAAATCGTCATCTTGTCCATCGCACTAGATTGCCACCAATTTCCGCCGTCTACACTTGTGGCAGGCCAGTAGCATCGTATAGATTGATTGGTGGTATATATGGTAATGCTTGGGCGACGAAACACTGTAATTAGCTACGAGTAGCTAGCTAGAGAAACTATTAGAGCAAGTATAATAGTAGATCGTAAGCCAGCTGAATGCTGAAGTGGATGAAAGAGAAGAGAGGGTTGTAAGCTAACCATTGTGAACCATTGTGAGAGAGATAATATTAAAAGTGAAGAGCTAACCGCTATATAAATGGCCTGAGAGAAAGCTGAGCCAGCCTGCCGACTGTATTATTAAGTTTGCTCTTATGTGCTGAGTCCAGAAACAAAACAATAGGGATCATATGCTTTCTTGTGTTCCCACTCACGGCCGGGGGGCAGATTGGATCAGATCAGATGCATGAGCAGATGCAGGTCGCCGCGGTTGCGTCAGCTAGCGTGTGGTGTCAGCGTCAGTGTCACCGGGGAGAATGATTTCAGGGACGGGGCCGGCTACACATCCGCGTCGCAATGTCAACAACGGCTACGCAACTGTGCACTATTGTTTTAGGCCTAATTCGTAGCATTATTCACCTTTGCATACAGTGCGTCCGGGTCTGGGCTATCTATCTTCTTCTATCTCCGTGAGCCATGAGGTGATGGCTGCCTACTGTGCCGAGGTCCTACTGGAGATAGCGTTGCTGCAAGCGTCCAGGTACAATCAACTGCACATATTCTTTTTTTTTTCTCTCTTTAATTTTCTTTATTATTTGCTGAAAAGTACTTGACTTGTCCAGGTACAATCAGCTAGCTAGTTTCTTTTGTTATCCTTATATGGTGAGAAGATATCCAGCCCGAGTTTAACGCCGCCTACACTCATATTTTCCTTTATTTTTTTCAAAGAAGAAATAATAATATTAATTTTCTATCAAAATTGAACATAAACAAAGAACGGCAATGACGATGATTATTCCGTATGTTTGCATGGAGTTCAAAGAAGAAATAATAATATTAATTTTCCTTTATTTGTCAAGTCAAGCAGCCTTTTCTATTCAGATGACTTTGATGATAGTGCTGTTGGTGGGCTGATCGCTGAGCTCAAGTTCTTGGTGCTTGTTAATTTCAGTCGTTTCTGTTGTGTCTCTGTATCCAGAGAGTGTAATAGGGTGGCCCATGCAATTGCCGCTAGTGGGTACGAGTGTGTTGAAGGGTTTGGGCAAATCTTAAGCTCTCTCCGTGATCACATTAATGTAATTGTTGCTGACGAGCTGTCAGCCCATGAGTAATATATGTACCGGGTTCAAAAAAAAAACAATAAGTTTAGTAACAAAAATCCAAACATGCATCTTGTTAGAAAGACTCAATTTAATTTCAAAAGCTACCTTCCTCTGATCAATATAATTGTCTGACAGCATTTCTCTACTTACTTGAGTGCAGGGAAATTTGTTGGATAATAATTCATAATATATAGTACCTACATGTGTCATATGTTCGTATAGTACTTTTATAATTGGATCTACAGCGCAGTGAACACATTGCAGTCTTAAACTTCAATGCAGCCTTCCTATTTCGTCAATTTTAGTCTACATACTACGGTGACGTGTGTGTGTGTGTGTTTCTCTTAATTAACATCTGTAGCAACTAGCAAACCAAAACATGTACGTTCATTGGGTACACTGTAGGCATAAGCAGTTCTGCAGTAGGCTGTTGCATCTCAGGCTTTTTAGATTCAAGCTGGCTACCAGAATGTAGTTCCAACCACTGCCTATATATAATATAGACAAAGTATGCTCCAATCTCGTACATTTAACTGATATGATAATATTGCATTGAAAGCGAAGTATTATCAGACTGGGTTGTAAGTATACATGATAGTCGCTTGGAAATCAACAAGTCCTTGATGCTCTAATAAAGAGATTCTCTTGCTTTTTCTGGTGTAGATGATGTTGGCGGAGAGCAAATAGAGAATTCCATTAATGGTTCAAAAAATTGTCAATTTCTCACCGTGGCATTGTTGTTTGGAATCAGTAAGTAACAATAAACATAGTGCACCAAAAATGGACTCCAGGATGAAAGGGGAAACAGCACAATGAATTGATTCTCTCAAAGGAACAATTTGCAACGAAATAGGGAAAATTGGCCTAGCCAGTTTCCAAAGATGTTCTATGTCGAAGAACCTAGAAACTCCTCCAGGGAAGGAGGCAGTCAAGGAGGCGCACCTATTATTGTTCTAGGGTTGGCAAGCCAACCAAGAACGACCACAAACACCGCTGATATGCTTGTAGAACAACATATGGGGTTGGATAAGATTAGTTCAAAGAGGAACACATAAAAGGCATGAATAAAACAAAAAAAGATAAATTGATTTGATAGAGTGGATGCCCTCAATCGTTCATATATCCTTTATATTTTACAAGGTGGGGTGGGTGACGAGATCCTAACATACAAGTATGTTAAGCCTTGGGTGCAACGGTTCCCGAACGAAGAAGACCCCCGACCGACCCCTTTAGGATCGCCCGGGGGCTCGGGGGCTATGCCCATCGGGCATGCTCGCGCGCACCCTCTGGCAAAGAGATCCGACCGAGCCAGACTCGACCGCATCTTCTGCCTGAGGCTCGGGGGCTTCCTCGAGCCTTGGGCTCCCGATCTACGGCACCTCCAAGCCCGGCCCTTGGCTCCTACCCAGCTAACGATGCCAGTCAAGGCCCAGGCACAAGAAGACAAGCCCCAGGCTACCGATGCCTGGGGGCTCCCCGACGCCACTCCCTAGGCGTGCCCCTACCAGCTGCTCCTCCGATAGGATCACGTTCGGGGCGTGACACAAGAAGACAAAGCTTCCCACGGCCTCCGGGGGCTCGGGGGCTTCTGGACCCGCGCGTCAGGCCCTGGAGCCGACCTCCTTCGCCACAAAGAAGAGTCCAGAAGGCCTCACCCGTGGGAGGCCGGTCCAAGCCGACACCGTCTGACACACAGAGTGTCAGAACAGAGCAGTCGGACGATGCCCAGGCTTCTTTGGCTCCAAGACACCTCGACGGTCCACGGCGCACCGCTACAAGGCCCTCCTAGACTCCGGCGCACGTAGACCATAGACTAGAACCCCCAAACCGCCATGTACCAGACCTATCTCGTTATATAAGGGATAAGGTCAGACCTAAGAGTGGGGGGAGGATCCCAATTCGATCACCAGACACTCCATTCCATTCCATCTGCCTCCGCTCTGCACCAAGAGCAAGGCAACCCGGACAGGGACACCGAGAGCTCCTCCTCCACCGCATCCCGTCGTCTCCTTCCTCTCTGACGAGGGGGAGACTCCACCGGCGGCGAGGCAACCATAGGATTAGCACCGAGCTAACCCTCTACCAAATCTTCTTCCTTTACACTCTGTTGTAACCCCTAGATTTTGGGTGCTCTTGAGTATAAGGATCATCAGCTGCTGGACGTAGGCACCGAATTGGCCCAAACTAGGATAAACAGTTGCATCTACTCTGCGTGATTCTTGTGTTCCTGAGTCCACCCAAGCCACCGGAGACCCCATACTCTGACACCGACTCGAACAACATACTTGCCGTGGTTCTGACCCTGTGACAGTGGGCTTATCCTATGGAGGTTGAGATCCCTTACAAATCATGTCAAAATACAACTAAAATGGACCTAGATTGCCGAAACCGGCTTGCCAGTTTCCACATGTTGATACTCTCCGAAGCATAATTTCCTCATTCAGAATCTAAATTTGGCATTCTATATATGCATTTCGGTCGTCTCAAACAAGAGAAATGCAATGGTGAAATCCAATTTGTAAATTTAGAAACTCCCAAAATAGGCTTAGCATGTTTGTGAAAATGTCTAAGCCATTTTCCCATAAGCAGCCAAGGTTTGCCAATTTTGGTCAATTTTCAGTGTAACAATTATGACACCTGATAATTTTTTGGAGTACATAAGAAATGGGGGAATTTCATGGAATGATACCATTAGTGGGTTTGTTATGTTTTCTTGTTTGTTTATCATACTATTAATGTATCTCTATATTCTAAATTATAAGACGTTTGGGCGATTTTTCTTGATACATAGCTTTTGATATGTATTTAAATATATAATATGTATAAATGTATAGTAAAAATAATATATCTAGATTTTTTTTTAAAAAAAATGTATAATCTGGAGCAGAAGGAGTAGTATTCATTGATTAATCAACGGTTTAGCTAGATGTCTGCCATATCGTCAAATTTAAGATTTGTCGGCACAGTCCTTTAAATATTCTTATAAGTAGTGTGTAGGTGCGTGCGTGCATCCGTTTGTATTGGTGAGTGTATGTAACTGAGCAGCGTGTCTGTACTTTGTTAGAAAAAAAAAAGTAATATATGAATCTTGTATTGTTGTTTCAGTGAATTAATATCCTAACAAGGAACGTCCAAAGCACTAAAGCAGCTAGCGAGGAATACACATTCTCCTCTAGCATTTTTCATATATCCACGTGTCGCAACATGGTCATCTGGTGTAAAACAAAAAAAAAAAAACAAGCTAGAGAGCCACAAAATTGTTGGACTAAGATCTCAAACTCACGCGCTAGAAGCCAGCGAGTTAATTAGGTTAGTGAATCACTCAGCTAGATTCGCTACGTCAGCGTAATGGCTTGATTGTGCATTACTTTACAGTAAATTAGCTGCCACGTCGTCGTCTGCCACTGTGCATAAACAACTCGTAATCCTTTTGGCAGTTCTTTTCCCCTCAGCGTTGGACCTATTGACACTTCCAATAGTACCAAGTTGATAATATAAAATTTGGGGAGGGTGCACCCCTAGAAACGACCTAACTTAATGGCAGAGGAATTCCCTATCTTTTCCCTACCTGCATCAGTACTTTTGCTGTCCCTGAATGATTGACAGGAATCGGGCCATTGGTGCTGGGTAGGGACAGTCATATACTTGAAAGATCAAGCCAGAAAGAAATTCAAAAGTCTTGGTAAAAAGGAGTCAAAATGTTTTCTGGGAGTGGCAGTGTCACTGTTAGACTTTACGGTCTGCTATATATAAACCAGTGTAGAGGCATATATTAATTAACCAAGGGTGGATTGTGATGTACCACTGACCATATCTCCAAAGTTTTATTCCAGAAGTATAGCCAAGAATATCGTCTCCAGTGAGAACTGTTGTGTTATTAGTATTTTGCAAAGAAGAATGCATGCCTTTATTTTTTTTGCCAGGCCCTTCTTTTTAGGATGATATTAAATATTGAGAGGCAAACATGCCATCTCGGCGCTTTTGAAAATTTAGAGGAAATAAAGAATAATAACTAACCATGTCATCTCACGAAAGAAATAAAACGGGATCAAACTCAATTTTGGAAAGGCGGTTGAAATCACACTCAAATTAATTATGCGAAGTAGTATAAGGGTGTTCTTAACAGGATGGGACAGCAGTTATTGTCATACATGCCATGTTATTGTCACCTCATTGTATGAACCCCCACATATATAAATGATTTTTTATTCTATATCTTCTCACTTCCCTCTCTCTTTCTTTATGAGGAGGCTATCTCGTTTTCTGAGCGAGATAGGTGTTGAGATAAAATATAGTCTCTTTTCTTTTCCATCTCCTCTCTTCCACATTAGAAAAGTGCTGATATGGATTCCTATGAGCTAACTGAAGTGACATTATTGGGGATGCCCTAAGGAATCTGAAACCAATGTCCATAAATTGTTACTCTTTTCGAAAAAGAGTGAACCGCATATAATTAGAACAACATAATTATATATGTCAAATAATCTGATAGGTGGCTTAAAATAGCTAGATCAAAACTTTCGCATGCATTCATTCTGTATATGCTGATTTTTTCTTTTTTTCCAAAACGTAAACTCCCTGTAGCCCAAAATATAAGGCACACTACTACAATTTTCATTTTAGATAGGAAACTGATCTACCGAGGAAGCAAGAGCCCAGTCTACATGTAATCGTCTTTGTCAGGGCAAGTTGTCTCAAGGATGGCTTCATGCAATGCCACATAATCATGAGACAAATGAACAACTATCTTTTAAATTGTCTTATAGTAATTACATTATTCTCAATTTTTTAAAAAATATGAGTTACATGGCAATATTAAATCGTATAATGGTGAAATATTTATCTCATAGTCCTAAATTTCTGGTCATGAGGTGGTTGCTTCGTGAAACAGCCACTTCACTCACCTTACTCTCTCTCATACATGTCATAAAAATCCTATGCGGCATTGTATGATACTGGTGACATGTAGCAACGTACTCGCCCTTAATGTGGAATTCCCTGGGCGGAGTCCTCAGATCTAAAAGGCTTGTCTTCAGAATGATTAAAACTACTCTTGCTGGCTGTTGGTATTTTTTAACGTCACTACTAAGAATGGAGTTACAATCCATCCCTGGTAGTGGCGCCAGAAATGTCTATTGGCAATACTTAGCAACGTTACTAATAATTAGCAATGTCACTAGGTACAGCTTTGATAGTTCGTTAATAATTTTAGATATTTATCCGCAAGCGCACGGAGCTACCATTGTAACATTTCACTCGGAAGTATTCAGGGTATCGTTATTTATATTTTTTCAAAGGAAGGCATTAATTGATCAAGAGTCTAGTATGGATATGAGCCCAATAATATACTTGCAAGTACACTAATGTTTATAACAGGGTTAAGAACAGTATTATCAAGATAGTGGACACACACTTGGGCATTCCTCAAAGGATAAAAGAGAAACAAAAGAATAATCCTAAACAGTGCATGCATGTTCTAGTATAGTCATACAAAGATTAGATGATAATCATACAAGTTACATAATTAGTTTTAGTGCTAAGTGTGAAGCAGGTCGGGAGACTACTGAGTACTGGTTTGCCAACAACCTCATGTGGCATTTTAGACTCCTACGCCCTAAACAAACGTGGGAGATTATAAGGGACGGATAGGGATGTCACCACCTGCCGCGTACCACCTCAACCGTGGAGAAGGAAATGTATTCAGCTATTCTCTCCATACCCGAGCACCACAGCTCACGTACACATAAACTACCCAAATCCCTCGAGGACTCTGACCCTACGGATCGACAAGTAAAAGACTTGGGCACACCCAAAGGCACGATGAACCGCCACCTCAACTTAGCTCTAATTCTAATTATATAAGTTATATGAATAGTTAAGCATAAAGTCATGTATGTTAATCTCATAACATAGAAACTATAGACTAGTTCATATGTCAAGATCATAACATAACGACTATACTCTAGTTCATAAGTATGACTATAATAATATAGTGAAGGCAAGAATCTCTTCTTCCAAGAAGTCAAGCCCTCCAAGGTACCTTTGCCTTGCTCTAAACAACTACTAAAAGGTAAAATGTAAAGGTGGGAATGAGGAGTTGCTCAAGAGAGGTGTGTGTGTGTTGAAGGGGAGGCTCTACCCCCCTATTTATACAGGCTTGTAGGTCAGTGTAGAGAAGATATTTGGCGCAAAGCATGGACTCCACCGCCTTTGCATGCTGTCTAGATACCGCCCTTAGAAGGAGTGGCAGAGAGGCGCCAGTGGGGGTGGGCCTACACCCAGGGTGCAGCTCGCACCCTGGCTGAGCCCTCTCGCCATCATCTTTGCCTGGTGGGTTGCTGAGTGGACCTAGGCTGCTCCTTGGGTGGTCTCTTGGTCCATATTGTTTGCGTGGATGGGCCTTCTTCTTTATTTCATTTGCGTGATTCAGCGTTATGCTTTGTCGGAAAGTGCCCTTTTGGTATATCTTCCCATGTATTTGTGTTTATGTCCTGTAAAACAATAACCTCCAAATACATGTGGAACTTGGTCAATAGTAAATACATATGTGCATAAGATTGCTAGTTTCTCTTCTTTTTATGTCTTAATTGGTGGTCAGATTTGGTCGTTAAGGACCGCTAACACTAGCATCTCTGGAGAGGACAAGAGTTGATCTTTGGGGCGACATCAGCCTTCCTGATGCACCTTGTGGCCACTACATTCCACTAAAGCCAAGGAGTGTGTGCCTAGAGTCCTATGACGACCTTGCCTAGACAGTCCACTAGAAGTCCAATTTATGGGTGAGGTCCACCTTGATGCAGGTAATGGCCTCCACATATCCCAAGATCTTTGTTTGCCCCTTCCACTATTATGAGTTTGGCCTCCTATTCGCACTCCTTCCTTAGGGGGCTCCTCCTCTACTATGGGCTCCGCCTCCAAGATCTAACCTTGACAGGGGATCCTCCACATCTCAGTCCTTGTGATGTTGAGTAAGGCTTTCCCAGGGATTGTAACGACATGAGTTCGTTACACCATAGGTTCAAATTTTTGGATGTCTAGGACACAACCCATCGAACTCCATGGACACCCTTAGCAACCCAAACCAAAGAAATACTACATCCTAGCAACCAACTACTCGACGACGCACAGAATTAACTACCGGACAACTAGGTCAACTAAGCAACTATCAAAGGAGGACACTAATCGAAGGACCCAACTCAAGACATTTATGTTCACTAAAAGGATGAACAATTCAATTGAAAGCCTCAACATGGACTCAAGGTCAGAGAGACCAAGTTCCCAAGCTTGGATAGATGAAACCAAAATCTATCGGACAGTCTGCCACTTCTACCGGACCATCTGATGAAAGTGCAAAGACTTCAGATTGAGTGGAAAGGAGCTATCATACATTGAGGGGCATGGCCCACATGTCAGCATGAATGGAAGATATTTCCCAACACCTGAACCTTAGCTCCACTCACCCTCCCCTCATTTCCCTCACACACTCTCTCTCTAGAAGGAAGAACAAGAGAAGGAAAGGTTGAACTAGAGTGAAAAATGGAGAAGAAGAAGATGGAGAAGAGAACCAAGATTGCAAAGGGTAGCAAGATCAGCATCTAGATCAAGCACTTGAGCTTCTACAACCTCTCATCTCATGGTTAGCTCATGAACTCTCCCTTCTCATTATCTTGAGACTAATCCCTAAACCCTAACTCAAGACCTCTCTCTTGCATGGATGGATCATGAGGATTACTTGATGGGAAGCAATCTAAGGAAGAAATCCCTCTCTTAGCTTGGAAGTAAGGATGACAAGTGTGGATCTTCAATCTTGATGACAAGGAACTCATCAAAAGCCCAAGCTAAGTTGCCATGCTCAATCTCATTGTATCTTATGTGTTTCACTTTTAATTAAGGAATCATTAGTGACACTAGTTAACCTAAGCCAAACCTTAAGTATTCTATGCCTAGTTACCTACCTAAGCCACACTAGGGATGTCCTGCACATGCATGAAGGCCTCAACCCATGATCTAGGCATGAATCCTAAAGTCTTCACCCAAGAACCAAGGAGCATATGTTCTGTCACCCATTTGATGGAGTGTCCATCATTAGGATGGAGTGTCCATCAATCCCAAGTCTAGCCACTAGAAAGCCTTATCTGTAGTCATCCTAGACCACCGAAGTGTCTGCGGTATCCCATGGAGTGTCCACTAAATATACAGCCTTATAGCCAGTAAACCCGAGAGCACCAAGCCTACACCGAAGCGTCCGTCATCCTTGGTGGAGCATCCGGTGAATTATAAAGAATGATTACCCAATAACCCGAGAGTACCTAGTTCATATCGGAGCATCCATCAGTTGGTTGGACTATCCGATGATAGCAATGAACCTTAGAATCGACTAAGTCCTGAACCTACCAGAGTCTTCGTGGTCTCCCATGGAGTATCCACCAACCTATACAGAGCCAAGCAGAGACATTACATCTTGGAGCCCTACATAGCAGAGTGTCCGTTGCCTAGGATGGAGTGTCCACCAGTCACAAAGAACGTGAGTTGGTTAATCTATCTCACCTCTATGCTTAGAGTCACTCATTAATCTAGTAGAAGCTAGCCTCTCATCTAAACAATGGGGATGGAAATGCCTAATTGCTTATTGCTTAGTTGCTTAGTAACAAGTAGAAGTCGAGCATGAGAAGAGAACTCATTCTCATGAATGTAAGACGCTACACTAGGATAATTAACTTCTAAAACAAATGAGGGTTGCAACTTGATCTATTTTCCTAATCTGGACAGGATGTTTTAACTTGGATAACACCTTGGTAACTTCGCTCATGCGAGGGGTAGGTCGTTGTGAGTGTGGGATCTCTAGCAACATAGCTTGTGGAGCAATTAAGGACTGTTTACTGGGATACATGAGTCTAAGTAACCACCTATACAGACCACATGTCATGGATGGGGTCGACAAGCCAAGTAACTAGTTGACGACCGGTTTATCCAGTGAAACTGGCAAGGGGGTTGTGCCGGTCGGGAATGTTCGAGACATTGACCGAGGCACCAGTCGAACCTTTCATGTGACATTCGGGCCAGATTAGGGAAAGGATTGGGGAACATGTGAGGCAACCCTTACCCTAGGCATAGGTATGGTGGTTCATCCTGATCTTCCGTGTGGGTACAAGTTGTACACCTCTATAGAGTTTGAGAGCCTAAAGTCCTTTGGGACGAAACCTATTCGGTTGTTCCTACTTTCTATACCCATGGTAGCATTATTGATGGAATATGAGCACTCCTGATTATATATATATATATATATATACTGTACAAATACTCTTGCCTCTAGTGATGGAACATAGCATGTCATACTATTAATAAACTCCATGTACTCTTCACAAATGTACAAATGCCTGATAATTACCTTGCATCCACCAAATGTTATATGTTGGACTTAAGCCCTGCTGAGTATGTAGTGTACTCACGGTGTTGCTGTTATGTTGTTTTAATTTGTAGGTACGTGATAGAACGGGTAGAGCCATGGCTCTAACTACTGCTACATAGTAGCACTTGGAATGGGCTGATTCCGATTGTGCTACAAGTTAACTCAGAAGTTCATGTATGAGCGACCATGAATATCAACCTTAGATGGAATGAGTACTCCTGTCCATGGGTTGGACCGAGCAGTAAAACTTATGTAACATACTTTGAATACATTGATCTTAGATGCAATAATTAGGGTGTCATCTGTCAGTGATGTGTTAGTTTATTATTTGGATCACTGTATGCTACTCAACCTGATCCTGAAGAGGAGTTGTCGAGTGCGCTCCTAGGGGCCTCGCGGTGGAAATGCGACAACCCCCGTCAGCCTCGGTCTCGTAGGCACGACAGGACGACTGGGTATCAGAGCAATGGTTGGCTCGCATATACAGTCCTTGTACTAGACCTTCATTGACTAATGCATAACGCTCGAGAAATTGGGTAAAATGTTGGAATTCTACTACCTAGAACTAAACACTAAAGGTTGATAGTAACTCTTTCCTAGTTAGTCCATTCTAGCCTCTCACCTAGATCAATTAGCGGTCAATCATTTAAAAGGTTTTGGAAACAAAACAAGCTTGATAGAATTGCAAGTACTAACTCAGGGCGAGAATGATAGGATAACCCAAGTAAGGAGTTGTCTTCTATAGTCGCCCTACGCGTAGTGTGTCACGACGATAAGATAGTCAAGAGAGCGGTAGCAAACCCAATCTCTTCATCATCCGAGGCAATCTTTATCCCTTATCTCGATAGAAAATTTTGAGCAGAGTCTCCCCTATATCTTGGCCTTAACTCCCAATCATAGAACAAGCAGACAAGCACATATATATACAAGATGTTCAAGAGGCATCACCAACATCACCGGAGATCCACAAATACAGTCCACAAGCATGACATAAAAGGTTTATCAAGTCCTTAACCATTCAACCACGACCAATGTAGCAAGATGGCCACCTCGATGGGTGACCACATCACGAACCAAGTATCAAGTGTAGCAAAACAAGTGTCACTCCCTGATGTGATGACTAGGCGACAAGCAAACGACCTGACTCATGTTTTCAAACCATTACCAGAAGGTAGCCAGGAGGCAAGGATGAACATCACTGCTGTGGAGGCAGTGGCGGGGTTGGTTGCTATGGCTGCTGCTAGGGTGTATGGCGGTGGAGGAATCGACTGATACGTTGGAGGAAAGATGCCAGTGGTAGGCACATTTGGGAGCACTCCTACAACAAAAGTTAAGTGTCAATTCTAAATTCGCTAAGTTGGAGTATGAGAGGTGAAAAAACTAAAAATTTAAAGGAATTTAAGTTTATACCGGTCAGGAGCAGAGCCTGATGCGGTACTCCCCTAAGGGTACGACGCTGGATGGGGCACTAGAGTTGTACCTGCAAGAAAAGCGAGCTCAAGTCAAATGGATATGAGAAATTTAAAGTGAGGATTGTGCAATGGGCAAAGGCCTAAGAAGTGAGTAATATGGAAATTACCTGGAGTCGTCGGCTAGAAAACCTGGTAGATATGGGTAGCAAGGTTGTCATGGGACTGCCTAAGCTGTGCAATGTTCTAAGCATTGGCCGCCAAGTCATTGTGGACTCCCTGTAGCTCTTCCCTAGAGACGAGCAACTCCATCCTCTCCACCAAGTTGCGTATTGAGGTCTGCAGCAGGCCAATGAGGTGTTCCTACAAGTAGCCTCGTTCACGCTTGAACCTCTGATCAAGGCTCCCCTCCAATATGGCCTATCATGTTGTGCATATGAGCTCAGATGTCCTCAAAATATGGATTAAAGAAACTGGCTGGAGGCACCCAACCACCCTGACCCCCAGCACCTGCATCCCTCCTATGACCACGAGCAGCACCTCGAGCTAAAGACTCACCTCCTTTAGCTGACGGAGGCTAGAGGCTGAGGTAAGCCCTTGGTGAAGAAATCCTTGTCATTAACGCGAGGACAGAAGGACTTGTGCACTATTTCTTCAATGCCCTAGAAAGGCTGCCTAGGATTTGACCAATGCCATGATGTAAGGCTGGTGACCCAAGGAACCCCGCACCTCATGCTTGCACACCATCAGCTCCTCAACAAGGAAGTCAACCCAATTCACCTTTGTGCCATCTAGGATGCTCTTGATGGCCACGTAGTACTTTTCACTGGATAGCATTAGTCTTACCGACCTTGGGCAGCAGAGTGCAGTGAAGCATTGAGTTTAGTACACTTGGTTCCATTGCTAGACCCTTGATCTTGCCATACTCAAAGTTTGAAGTCAAATAGAACTGAACCACCTCACTCTTCTTCTTCGCCTTAGGGAGCGTGTCCATCTGCTCTCCCTCCTTCATGGTATAATAATCAAGCCCACACACATCTATGAATTCCCCAAAGGAGGCCTTGTACTTGCCCTTCCTAGTCATCCGCTTGATTGTTTCCATCTCATAGTTCACCTCCATTGTAGAGTATAACTATCAGACCATGGTTTCATTCCAATTGTGATGGAATATCATGATCTTCTTCAACCCAGCCTCCTCAACTTTGGACTAGTAAACCCTAAAGAGGCTTGTACTTGCTCCTGAAGTTCTAATCCACCCACTTTTGGTTCATGCACATGACGGCCTACTCGAACAGGCCCCAGAAGAGGTCATACTGGTCTTGGGTATCAAAGAAAGCACTTGGGGAGGATTGTGGCTAGCTGAACTACTTTAGTTCACAGGCATCATGGAATTCTTTTAAGTGATCCTCTTTCCACTGCTTCCAATGAGTGGGCAGACCTAATGTGTTGATGGGGGATACAACTGTCCTTGGGTTGTATTCCAACCCCTCATCATAGGACTTTGCCTCTTCCTCTTCCTCAACACCCTCCTCATCCTCATTGCCCTCCTCCTCCTCACCACTCCCATCATCACCATCACTCCCTTGTTCCTCCTCCTCCTCATTGTTGTCATCTCCACCACTTCTAGACAGAGACAAAGATTGTGAAGGTGAACTTAAAGGTGACGACTGTTGACACTAGATATGGCAAACAGATAAATCCGCAAGCACATGGATGTCAATGTAGCTTTCACCTAGGAGTATTCCAAGGTATCGAATTTCCACGAGGGAACGCGAAGTGATCTAGTGTAAGAACTAACTTGTCCAAGGATAGCACAAGGGTAACGATAATGGGTAGAAAGGATATATGTGGTTTCTATGAACTAATGCAAGATTAAGGAAACCTATATCATGGTTGTTTACTTTGGGGCACAGCCCGCCTAGCAACCAGGAGGGATAACTAGACAAGGTCTGCCATGAGCCCTACAATTTAATAACTAGACCTATCATGGTGGAATACAGAGGATGGTCAGGGCTAGTCACCACCTACCTCCTACCACAATCTATCCTGAGGCCTAGCCATAAACATAGGCAAGCTATAGCCTAAGCACCACGCTTAATCTATAGACTCACTACTCTAATCCTATACATGATGAAATGAGACTAGAGCACTCTAACCGAGTGGTGAAACCAGTAAACACAATAATATAAATAATACTTAAGTAATGCAAAAGAGTAGAGTTACCACAGAAGATATCATGAAGAAGAGCTTCATCCGGCGAAGCACAAGTGGATAGGATGTTGACAACCCTGGCCCTTCTCTAGCCTTCTCACTCTCTCCCTATCTTCTACTTCTAAGTAGTAGAGCTACAGAGCTTTGCCTAGCTACTACTCTCACTTGGAGTGATGGAATGAGATGGTGCCCTTCTCCACCAAGAACCATTGCCCCTTTTATAGTGTTGAGAGGCAGTGGGGGTACTTATAGGTAGCATAGGAAGTCAGTGGAACAAACTTAGGCATCGAGCAGCGTGGTAGGGGCACCAGCCAGTGTATGATTCCATTGTGTTTCGATCGTAGGGCCTTGGTTGGCTCCCAAAGGTAGTTGTGAAGGCAGCACATGTGAAGATATGGTTGGTAAGGCAGTTGCAAGGTCAGTTGGAGGGCTCCAAGTCATTGATAGTGGACCCATGGATCCAGGACCACTCCATCATGACCATTGGTGCAAACCAACTTAAGATCAATGCTAAAGAAGTCTTGGAGGACCTCTCCCATAGATCGGTGACATGGAAGGGGCAAGTGGGGCATCGGGCGGCGCCTATGTGGCACCGACCGGTGTGGCATGTGGCCCCTTGCCATGTCGACTTGCCTCATATGTGTGTATTTGTCACCAGTTTGGCCAAAATTCTTACATACAAATATATTTCCATGTACAAGTGGAACTAAGTGAATTATAAAGCAAATCCTACACATGTGATGATGATTTTCCTAACTTTATCTTGCTTTTGGGTGAAATGTTGATGGTCAAAATAGGTGTTAATGACCATCAACAATGACGAAGGCAAAGGCTGTGCCATGGTGGAGCCAGCTGATGCCTTGGTGGAGCATTTGAGGCACTCTTGGACCTTGCCCTGTGTGGAACTATCTCCTTACTCCCCTTCTCCTCTTTAGCATTGTAGTCACTGTCCATTGGATCATCGCCATTCGGAACTAGACGTCTGCTACCACCAACATCCCTCCTCGGTCTCTTTTCTCCCTACCACCACCATGGAGACGGAGAATCAGAGTACTGCCTATGAATAAGAAGAAAACGACAAGGGTTAGGAAAACTTGGATAAGAGTAAGCAATAAAAGATAAAGTTTTGGGGCAAATGCGAGTTCGGATGTAAGAACAAGGTAGCAATGCCATACACAGTGTATACACAAGCTCACTAGTATATCTGAAGGGTATCTACAAAGTTGCAACAACAAGTTGAGCAATTCTAAACTAAGCCAGAACTAGACAGAGACTGACGGAGCATCCGTCAAGGTCCGTGGACCATATGTTAGTTGAACAAGTAGAAATAATCACAATAGAGAACAACTAGACATTACCAGGAGTATTCCACCAAGTTATTGGAACCTTTCGTCAATGGATAAATTTTATACAGAGAGCAAAGGTATGATACAAACTGACTAATGGATCATCCACAAGGTTCACGGACCATCCCTCAAAGAATGAACTAGAACAACAACTCCACAGTAATTGACCGATGTTTAATCCCCAAAATCTCATGATTCAACTAGCACCAATGCATCAAAACTTGCATAGAGGCACATCCAAGCATACTCTACAAGACCCCAAGAAGGATTTGGAGTAACCCTAACCATTACATAGATTGGTACCAACCCTAGCTTTTCAACCATGGAGAAAAACAGTAAAAGCAAAAGGAAAAGGAGCTTACTCAATGCCCCGTATCTTGGAGAAACACGTGGTTGGGCATGTGACCAAAGGAATCAAGGAAGAAGCATCCAAAAGTCGGCAGTCGTGGAGTGGGTGGTGGCGTAGGCACGTGTGTGGGGGACCGGCGGGTGGAGAAAAGAAAAGGACATGTCCAGGGGGCTGTCGGCCTATATATAGCCCGATTTTATTGGACAGTCCACGAGCATGGCGAGCGTCCACCAGATTGCTTGAGCCCGATAGTTAAGGTTCTCCAATGGTACACTAGAGAACCCATGAAGATCGCCGAACTATCCATCAAGTTTAACAAATTGCAATTTCTACAAGGTTCATAGTTCAAAGAAAAGGTAAAGAGAAATCCTTAATAAGTCCTCAAGTGAACTGAGAGCAACCACTTAGCAAGCTCGAGGACGAGCATTGAATTCAAGTGGGGGAGTGTTGTAATGACCCGAGTTCATTACACCATAGGTTCTCATTTTTGGATATCTAGGACACAACCCATCGAACTCCATGGACACCCTTAACAACCCAAACCAAAGAAATACTATGTCCTAGCAACCAACTACTCGACGACATACATAATTAACTACCGAACAACTAGGTCAACTAAGCAACCAGTCAAAGGAGGACGCTAATCGAAGGACCCAACTCAAAACATTTATGTTCACTAAAAGAATGAACAAGGCCATTGCAAGCCTCAACATGGAGTCAAGGTTAGAGAGACCAAGTTCCCAAGCTTGGATAGATGAAACCAGAATCCTATCGGACTAGTCAGCCACATCTACCGGACCATCCAATGAAAGTGCAGAGACTGTAGATTGAGTGGAAAGGAGCTATCATCCATTGAGGGGCATGGCCCACATGTCAACATGAATGGGAGATATTTTCCAACACCTGAACCTTAGCTCCACTCACTCTCCCCTCATTTCCCTCACACACTCTCTCTCTAGAAGGAAGAACAAGAGAAGGAAAGGTTGAACTAGAGTGAGAAAGTGGAGAAGAACAAGATGGAGAAGAGAACCAAGATTGCAAAGGCTAGCAAGATCAGCATCTAGATCAAGCACTTGAGCTTCCACAACCTCTCATCTCATGGTTAGCTGCATGAACTCTCTATTCTCATTATCTTGAGATCAATCCCTAAACCCTAACTCAAGCCTTCTCTCTTGCATGGATGGATCATGAGGATTACTTGATGGGAAGCAATCCAAGGGAGAAATCTCTCTCTTAGCTTGGAAGTAAGGATGACAAGTGTGGATCTTCAATCTTGATGACAAGGAACTCATCAACAAGCCAAGCTAAGTTGCCATGCTCAATCTTGATGTATCTTAAGGGTTTCTCTCATAATTAAGGAATCATTAGTCACACTAGTTAACCCAAGCCAAACCATATGTATTCTAGGCCTAGTTACCTACCTAAGCCACACTCGGGATGTCCTACACATGCATGAAGGCCTCAACCCAAGATCTAGGCATGAATCCTAAATTTTTCACCCAAGAACCAAGGAGTATAGGTTCTATCGCCCATCTAATGGAGTGTACGTCAATCCTAAGTCTAGCCACTACAAAGCATTATCTGTAGTCAGCTTGGACCACCTGGAGTGTTCATGGTATCCCACAGAGTGTCCACTGAATTATACAACCTTATAGCCAGTAAACCCGAGAGCACCAAGCCTACACCGGAGCATCATCTGCCCACGATGGAGCATCTGGTGAATTATAAATAATGATTACCCAGTAACCCGAGAGTACCCAATTCATACCGGAGCATCCGTCAGTTGGTCAGAACCATCCGATGATAGCAATGAAAGTTAGAATCGACTAAGTCCTAAACCTACCAAAGTCTCCATGGTCTCCCATGGAGTATCCGCCAACCTATACAGAGCCAAGTAGAAACATTACATCTCAAAGCCCTGCATAACAGAGCATCTATTGCCTAGGATGGAGTGTCCACCAGTCACAAAGAGCGTGAGTTGGTTCAAGTAATATACCCAAGTAACCGACCATCACCTAATGAGCTTAGCTACTAATAATGCAACAATAGAGCCATAGTTAGATGTATTTTCCCAAGTTCCTAATCAACTTTGAATCTCTTTATCTATCACACAACCGTCTCCAATTCTTAGATCTTCTCTTTTCAAGTTCGGTTATCTCATCTTGTGAGGATTGTGTGTGAGTCATCACTACTAACTAGATCTTTAGGAATCGGCAGCATTATTAGGCAGACACCCCACTATTATAAACCCTATTTTGGATACTTATGAAGTCCAATATGAGTTATGCATTACATGTAGTTTTGGTTGTTAATCTTGCTCACCTCTACACTTAGAGTCACTCATTAATCTAGTAGAAG
The DNA here is from genome assembly GCF_019320115.1 of Miscanthus floridulus. Lineage (NCBI taxonomy): Eukaryota > Viridiplantae > Streptophyta > Magnoliopsida > Poales > Poaceae > Miscanthus > Miscanthus floridulus. Next base: position 58,040,446 of record NC_089596.1, on the reverse strand, counting down.
CTACCCTCTCATCTAAACAATGGGAATGGAAACACTTAATTGCTTATTGCTTAGTTGCTTAGCAATGGTAGAAGTCAAGCCTAAGAAGGGAACTCATTCTCATGTGTATAGGACGCTACACTAGGATAATTAACTACTAAAATGAATTAGGGTTACAACTTGATCTACTTTCCTAATCTGGATAGGATTCACTTCACTTAAGGTTTTAACTTGTATAACACCTTAGTAACTTCGCTCATTTGAGGGGTAGGTTGTTGTGAGTGTGGGATCTCAAGCAACATAGCTCGTGGAGCAGTTAAGGACTGTTTATTGGGATACATGAGTCCAAGTAACCACCCATACAAAGCACATGTCGTGGATGGGGTCGACAAGCCAAGTAACTAGTGGCGATCGGTTTGTCCATGAAACTGGCAAGGGGGTTGTGCCAGTCAAAAATGTCCGAGACATTGACCGGGCACCAGTCGAACCTTTCATGTGACATTCGGGCTAGATTAGGGAAAGGTTGGGGAACATGAGGCAACCCTTACCTAGGAACGGGTATGGTGGTTTCGTCCCGGTCTCCGTGTGGGTACAGTTGTACACCTCTGTAGAGTTTGAGAGCCTGAAGTCCTTCGGGACTGGAACCATTCGGTTGTTCCTACTTTCTATACCCATGGTAGCATTATTAATGGATATGAGTACTTCTGATTTATATATATATACTATACGAATACTCTTGCTCTAGTGATGGAACATAGTGTTGATGGTTGTTAATTGTCAATCATAAACCATTAATATACTCTACATATACACTTAATTCCATCACCAAACATAGGTATAGGGTTTTAAACTAATGAATTCCATAGGTTTTGGTGAATATGTGGATGCAGGAAGATTTATCCAGAAAAATAGCTCCTAGGACCACTGTCATACACTCCAAACAAGCAAATCGATGACAACAAGTGATTCAACTCGTGAAAACTACAAAAGTCGACTCAAGACGGAGCCTAGGACCCACCACCTAAAGGGGAGGCCCACCTGCCATAGTAGAAATGCGGCCAGCCCAGTGGTGAGGCTGGCTAGCCCATTACGGAGGCCCCTCACCCTCTGCCACCTCGTATGCCTTCCTAGGATCTAGACTCTTGATTTTGAGGTGGTTTTAGGTCGGTTCATCCAACGGTGATTGAGGGAGTTGATGTAGATCGATGATGTCATGATTCCTTGCCCCCTACTCCACCTCGATTCCTTGCCCCCTACTCCACCTCAGCCTATATAAGGACACCTAGACCCCCTCTAGGAGACACACATCTACACACCCTACACTCCAGAGCTTCATTATTTCATACCCTAATTGTAGTAGTGTCCCTCTAGATGATTCTCATCTAGTTGAATTATAGAAAATAGGGAGAGAGGAGAGGAGAGAGATCTAATGAAGAGCCGAATCTGTTGGATTCTTCTCGACTTTGTACCTCTACAGATCTGATTCATCTTTGAGTTACATCCAGGTTCCTCTATTGGTATTTTTAAGTTCTCTAGTTAATTGGATTCAATCTTTACTATATTTTATTTACGGGAACTCCGCTTGCATTGAGTGCTCTAGTCTTAAGATCTGCATTAGAGTAGTAACCATTAGCATAGACATGGTGTCTAGGCTAGTGTTTACCTGAGTTTGTCCCAATCCTATGGTTAGTTGTGGTATCCCCAATGGTGACAGCTCTGTCAGGCCATTGTAATCCACCATGTTAGAATTGGTGTTTCGTAGAGCTTAGGCAGCCTTCCCCCGACTACTTTTCTCACCTATTTCGAGAGTCGGAAAGGTACTGTTGCTCCAAAGTAAGTAAAGTATAGTTAGCTTGATCCTTAGTTATCTAGTTTAACCCTAGAAAACCCCTCTATACCCACAAAAACACTTTTCAATCTTTGCCCTTAGACTACCTTGATTGATACTAGAACACTTCATGTTCCTCGTGGAAATCGATACTCTGGAATACTCCTAGGTGAAAGCTACAGCGGTATCCGTGCTCTTATGGATTTTTCTATGCGCGTTATCAAATGCCAACAACCTTTCTGGCGTCATTGCCGGGGAACGATAGCTGTGCTAGTTTAGAACCAAGTTCGTTTGTTTATCCCTTTACCTTTTTCAACCACCATTACCACATGGATTCCACACCTATCATTCAATTTTCGACTCTGAAGGGTGAATTATTAGAGCCTCCACCATCTTCACACCCCATTCTTACTGATGGCTATGAGCTTTGTCCTGCTTTCATAGCCATGGTTCGGGAGCAATCCTTCTCTAGCATAGAGGATGAAAATCCTTACACTCACCTTCAGGAATTTGAGCAACTATGTTCTTGCCTGACTATTGCTGGCATGACACAAGAGACCATTAAATGGAAATTATTTTCGTTCTCCCTTTTGGGAAGAGCGAAACAATGGTACGCTCATAACGTAGGAGTAAAAGGAAGTTGGGATGAACTTTGAGACAAATTTTGCCTTGCTTTCTTCCCCCTTTCTTGAATTGCCGCTCTACGAATAGAAGTACTTACATTTCAACAGAAGGAGAAGGAGATATTAGGAGCAACCTGGGCAAGGTTTATAAGTAATACCAGGGTACCCAATGAGGTAGCCTGAATCATTGCCCCCTCAGATGTTCTAATTTGCATCCTAAAGAAAACAACCATTGAGGCTCACTATAGTCTTACCGTTGGGATGAGTATCATTTCAAAGGCATTGGCTGAAAAACTTTGCCCCAACGAGTCCTTGATCCCATCTCATAAACTTTTGAGAATTCCTTCTGGAGTTACTCTTAAAAGCTATGGGTTCATAAGATCAATTCCTTTGCGAATAAGAGGCTCTGAGTATCACTTAGATTTTCACATCTATGACATCTCGGACACTCCCTCTTGATTGGTGTACCTTTAGGGACACTCTTTTAAGAAACACCAAAATAGGGTCTTGTCGGGGACCTAATACCAGGGTACCCAATGAGGTGGAACTAATAACCATCGAACGTTGACACTTCCGGTCAGACAAGAATGCTACTGCGCATCTTGCCCGAATGACGGAAGATTGGTTCCACCTCGCTCGACCACCGAGGGCTAGACTCCGCCTCGCTCGACGTCCAAGGGCGGGCTCTGCCTCGTCCGACGTCTGAGGGAGGGCCCCACCTCGCCTAACGACTAAGGGATAAATTTTGCCTTGCCCGACCCCCGAGGGCTAGGCTTCGCCTCGCCCGACGTCCAAGGGCGTGCTCCGCCTGGCCCAACATCTGAGGGCAGGCCCCGCCTCGCCTGAAGTCCAAGGGCGGGCCTCGCCACGCCTGGTGGCTAATGGCGGGCTTTGCCTTGCCCGACGTCCGAGTGCGGGCTCCACCTCGCCCAATGACTAAGGGCTAGACTCTGCCTCACCGACGCCCGAGGGCGGGCTCCGCCTCGCTCGACCCCTGAGGGCTAGGCTCCGCCTCGCCCGATGGCTTATGGTGGGCTCCACCTCGCCCGACATTTGAGGGCAGGCTTCGCCTCGCCCAATGGCTAAGGGCTAGAATTCGCCTCGCCCGATGCCCGAGGGCGGGCTCCGCCTCGCCCGACGACTAAGGGCTAGCTCTGCCTCACCCAACGACTACACCTAGATCCTACATAAAGACGACCACAGGGTACGACAAGACATTCAAGTCAACCACAGTATTGAGGGCCATGCCCTTTATGCCTGTGGGAAGGCACCGCTAGGATACGATGGGACGGGCACTTTAAGCCCTTTCTGACCTAATAGTGTCCGAACAGTGTTGTATGCGCTGACTTTTGTCCCATAGTGTTGTGGACGCCGCCATCAGTCCTCAGACGTGGATACTAACACAAGCATGCGACAACCACTATGATCCAAGATAGAATTCACATCACCTACAGTGACAGATGTAGGGTAACTTCCCTGCTGACTCCCCGAAGGGTCATAGCTTGGCCCTCTGACATGCTGCACCATCCATCGGCGAAGTATGGGACGCACCCACTTGTTGATAGAACCCAGGGATCAGCGAACATGCCATCTCTGACATAGTCTACCATGTTAGCAGGGTAGGCACACGAGAAAATGAAGACCCGGCTCCCCTGAAGGACCTTCTCTACCTTTGTTTTTTTCCTCTTTCTCCCATCTGTAATGCTCTCCCTTGGTCTATAAAATGGAGGGCAGGGCACCCCACTAAAGGGACCAACTTTTGACGGATCGTTTGGGACACACAACATGCAGTCAAGCAGCAACCGAACTCTTGGCATCCTTTTGACCTCTCCATCGGAGACTTGGGAATAGTCCCTCTCTCGACCATTTGTAGCCCCTACTACAAACCTTTTTTTGGTACTAATAAGATGAGCAGCAGCGGACTGGACATAGGGACATTCTACCCGAACCAATATAAACCTTATGTCCTTTAGTACACCATTTGTGCCTAATGCGCAACAATTATAAATTTACTAGTCGGTGTTTGTTCGAAACTCCGATAGTTGGTGTGTCAGGTAGGGGCCATTGCACATTCCAAATCAGGCATCGGATGGCTAGCCACGCAATCAGCTGGGTCCCAAGCACACACGTGTATTTCAGTGACCTGGCCTTCATCGTCACGGTGGGAGGAGAGTTGGCGTGGGCCCACGCCGCCATCCAGTCTCTCCCCTCCGTCAGCTTCAACTATGGAAGGCTTGAGCGCCAGCCCAGCATCTCCCTTGGACCCCAGCCGTCCAAGGAGGACCCACACCGCCTCACCCTCTCTCTAGAACACTCTGCATGAAGCGCCCTGATGGCGCTTTCGTTCGGTCTCCACAACGCCGCGGCAACCGTTAGCCACCTTGTGGCGCAGCGCACGATCCCATCCCCCATGAACAACGAGTTCATGGGGATGATCAAAAGCATCATGGAATCCCACCACGACCTCCTCGTGAAGGGGCCAGGGTCGGACTCTGGCTTTGACTCTAGCAGGGGGAGCCATCACCCCTCTCGGGAATGTTTTATGGTAGAAACCCCCGAGGGGCATGTCGAAAGCATTTCCACGGATGCTGCTACCCCGGCAGGCAACCTCGATGATGGAACCGAAGGAGGAACAGCGGCCCCACCTCACGTAGGGGTGGAGCAACTGAGATCCCAAAAGTGGGAGATAAATGAAGCCAGACAACAACTTGTTCGAGAGTACATGGAGGTCGATCAGGAGATCGAACGCCGCAGAAATGGTGGGCGCACACGCGCCATGGCCTGTGACGTAAACCGAAGGATCATCGCCGATGATGAAACCCTTCCTCACTTTGATCAGGCAAGCCAGAACATCGCCACCACAATGGCTTTGCTCCATGGCCTTCTAGAGGTCGCAACGCTCGAGGATCGTTGAGCCCACCACAAAATTCACACACTACTTGAGCGTGCGGCAGCGCAGCAGGCAGAGAGCTCGTTGTCTCAGCGATGAGAGCTCAACACCAGCCAGCATAAGCCCTTAGTGCACCCCACTAGGGACGCATTAGTCCACCAAGCATCGCAAGGCGGTAGGCAGCGTGTTGCGATCCTGGTACATCAATGTCTTGACCACAACCACGATGCACGCAGCACCCTCGATGCCCACAGACGCACCTATAGCGACCCGAGGGAAGGAGGCCACCGTGGCTATCATCCTCGATGCAGCAGACGATATGACAGCAGTGAGGACCGGAGCCCGAGCCCCAGCTTGCTAGGGCCTCAGGCCTTCAGTCGGCACATCCTCAATGCTGCATTCCTGCCAAGGTATTGACCACCTACCAATATCCCTAAATACTCTGGGGAGACAAACCCTGGCCTTTGGCTCAAAGACTATCAGCTTTCCTATCAAGCTGGTGGTGCGGATAATGACGACTTCATTATCCACAACCTTCCACTGTTCTTGGCCGATTTGGCACGAGCGTGGTTGGAACATCTGCCGTCCAATGCAATCCAAAGTTGGGCGGACCTAAAGGAGATCTTTGTGGGAAACTTCTAGGGCATGTACAAGCACCCTAGGAACCCATGGGACCTCAAGAACTGTCATCAGAAGGTTGGTGAGATCCTCCATGGGTACATTTAGCGCTTCTCCCGACAGTGCAACGAGCTCCATAACGTCGCCGATGCCGACGTGATAGGAGCCTTCTTGTCTGAGACGACCTGTGAGTCCTTGGTTCATAAGCTAGGATGTAAGGGCCCGTGGACCACCAAGGAACTCCTGGACATCACCACCAGGCATGCCTCAGGAGAAGAGGCGGTCAGAGCGATCTTCGATTGCCTCAAGGGCAAGGCAAGGTGGGATGAGGGTGTCGACGAAGGCACCTCCAATCGTTTCGCCAAAAGGAAGAATAAGAAGCAACGGCGCAAGAACTCACTCGTGGCCACTGCTGACCGCAAGGGTGGATGGAAGCCCATGGAGGGCACTCCAAACCACTTCGAAAAAATGCTTGAATGGCCATGCCTGAACCATGCCTTTCTCGTAAAGCATCCGCTGAAGGACTGTAGCCTTATCCAAAAGTTCTTGTCCAGAAGCTCCAACAAAGGGGAGCAGGGGAAGGAACCTGCCCCCACTGCGGATGACGATGAGGAGAAGGACGACAACTTTTGAATGCTGGTTGGCTACCTTATGATCTTCGGAGGCTCAATGGCCTATGACTCCAAATGCCGTCAGAAGGTCGCATGCCACGAAGTTTACATGGCCCAACCGGCCACACCTCCCTTCCTCCGGTGGTCGGAATCTACCATAACCTTCGATCGAACAGACCATCCCGATACTGTCCCACACCTAGGGAGATATCCACTTGTGGTCAACCTAATCGTCGGCCCAAAGTGACTCACCAAAGTGCTGATGGATGGAGGCAGCGGCCTCAACATCATGTATGCCAAGATGCTCAACGTGATGGGCATTGAACGGACACACCTTCACCCAACCTAAGCACCTTTCCATGGCATCGTGCCCGGGAAGAAGGCCATGCCACTTAGGCAGATCGATCTACCCATTACCTTTGGGGACCAATTCAATTATAGGACTAAGACCCCCACCTTCGAGGTGGTTGGGTTCCCCAGAACCTTCCACGTGATCCTAGGACAACCATGCTACACGAAGTTCATGGCCATCCCCAACTACACATACCTCAAGCTCAAGTTGTTAGGCCCCCCTAGGGTCATCACCATCGACACCTCCTTCTAGCGGGCCTATGAGTGCGAGGTCGAGTGCTATGGCCACGCCACAGCAATTGTCGCCTCCGGGGAACTCGCCGCCCTCAAGGAGGAGGTCGCCGAAGAAGTGCCCAACACAAAGAAATCGACCGGGTCGTTCAAATCACCAGAGGGCTCTAGGGGGGTCCTCATAGATCCTAGCAGCTCCAAAGGTAAAACGGTACGCATTGGTACCACGCTTTGCTCCAAATAGGAAAGTGCGCTCATCGACATCCTCCGTGGCAACAAAGACATCTTTGTGTGGAAGCCCTCGGACATGCCAGGCATTTCGAGGGAGGTCACTGAGCATACCTTGAAAATCCATCCAGGCTCCAAGCCAGTGAAGCAACGCCTATGTCGCTTCAACGAGGAAAAGCGTAGGGCCATCGGTGAAGAGAGAGCAAAACTCTTGGCCACTGGATTCATCAGGGAAGTACACTACCCATAGTGGTTAGCTAATCCCGTTCTTGTATGAAAGAAGAGTGGGAAATAGAGGATGTGTGTTGACTATACAGGCCTCAACAAAGCGTGCCCAAAGGATTCGTTTCCTTTGTCGTGCATAGACCAAATAGTCGACTCTACCTCAGGGTGCGAAACCCTCTACTTCCTTGATGCGTACTCTGGCTACCATCAAATCATGGTGAAAGAATTCGACCAGCTCGCAATGTCTATCATCACCCCCTTCGGATCATTCTACTATGCTTCCATGTCATTCAAACTAAAAAATGCTGGGGCTACATACCAGCGCTGTATGCTCAGATGCTTCAGGGACCTCATCGGGCGGACCATTGAGGCCTATGTTGATGACATCATGGTTAAGTCCAAATAGGTTGACCACCTTGTTGCCAATCTTGAGTAAACCTTTGCAAAACTCTAGGTGAATGGCATCAAACTCAATCTCAAGAAGTGTGTTTTTGGGGTCCCGAGGGGCATGCTGCTTGGCTTCATCATCTCTGAGCACGGCATCGAAGCCAACCTAGAAAAAATTTCAGCAATCACAAGGATGGGCCTGATCCAAAACATAAAGGGGGTTCAACGAATCATAGGGTGCCTCACCGCCCTCAGCCGCTTCATCTCATGCCTCGGTGAATGTGGTCTCCCCCTTTATTGGCTCTTGAAGAAAGCCGACCACTTCGAGTGGATGTCCGAGGCCTAGGAGGCACTTGACATGGTCAAACTACTTCTGACAAGGCCCCCAATCCTAGTTCCTCCAAGCAACGGAGAATCCCTCCTGCTATACATAGAGGCCACCACACAGGTGGTTAGTGCTGCCTTGGTAGTAGAGCGGGAGGAAGAGGGGCATGCCCTTAAGGTGCAGTGCCCTGTGTACTTCATCAGCGAGGTACTATCCAACTTCAAGACCTGCTACTCCCAAATCTAGAAGCTCCTATATGCCATCCTCATCACCAAAAGGAAGCTACACCACTACTTCGAATCACACACCATGATGGTTGTGACGTTGTTCCCCTTCGGTGAGGTCCTCTAGAGCTAGGACGCCATGGGAAGAACCGCAAAGTGGGCACTCGAGTTGATGGATCAAGGCATCGCGTATGCCCCTCAAACGGTGATCAAGTCCTAGGTGTTGGCTGACTTCATCGTAGAATGGACCGAGGTCCAAACACCACCAGCGGTTGTCGATCAAGAATACTGGACGATGCACTTCGATGGGTCGTTGATGAAGAAGGGCGTCGGCATAGGGCTGGTCTTCATATCACCCCTTAGGGTCCACATGAGGTACATGGTTCAACTCCATTTCCCCTCATCAAATAATGTGGCTGAGTATGAAGCGCTCATCAACGGCCTATGAATTGCCATCGACTTGGGCATCCGACACCTCGACATCCAAGGCAACTCAAAGCTAGTCATCAACCAAGTCATGAAGGAGTCCAGCTGCCATGATGCCAAGATGGCTGCATACTGCCAGGAGGTTCGATGACTAGAGGACAAATTCAACGTCCTTGAACTCAACCACATCCCAAGGCGCCTCAACGAGGCGGCCATCGCACTTGCAAAAGCGGTGTCTGGTCGAGAGCTGGTGCCAACGAGCGTCTTCGCCAGTGACCAGCACAAGCCCTCTATACGCTATGAAGGGGCGGAATGGGCCGACAATGGCCCATCTAATCTAGCCCCGGGGGCTGACCAACCGATGGCTCCCTCTGGCCCCGAGGTCATGGAGCTTGAAGAGGAACCAACGACAGAGCCTGACCCTCTAGATGGCTATAGAACGCTCTACCTCGACTACCTCCTCCGTGACACGCTACCGACAGACAAGACAAAGGCTCGACGGCTTGCACGTCGCGCCAAAATCCTTTGTTCTTGTAGAAGGTGAACTCTACAAATGGAGCCACACCAGGATCCTACAGCTCCGTATCCCCGTCAAACAGGGGAAGCTTCTGCTGAGTGATATCCACTGTGGAGTCTATAGTCACCACGCCGTGCCTAGAACCTTGGTTGGGAACGCATTCCGACAGGGCTTCTACTGGCCCACTGTAGTAGACGATGCTGAGCAAATCATACGCACCTACGAAGGGTGCTAGTACTATGCTCAGCAAACTCACCTCCTGGCCGAGGCACTCTAGATGATCCCCATCACGTGGCCCTTTGTGGTCTGGGGGCTCGATCTAGTTGGGCCTCTCAAAAAGGCACCCGGGGGCTACACCCACTTGCTTGTCACTGTAGACAAGTTCACAAAATGGATCAAAGCTCGGCCGATCTCCACGATCAAGTTCGAGCAGGCTGTGCTGTTCTTCCTCAACATTATCCATCGCTTCGGGGTACCGAACTCCATCATCACAGATAATAGCATAGAGTTCACCAGCAAGAAATTCATTCGATTCTATGATGAACAACATATCCGAGTCGATTGGGCTGCCATCATGCACCCCCGAACGAACGGGTAGGTCGAGCGCGCAAATGGCATGCTCCTACAGGGCCTCAAGCCTAGGATCTTTAATCGGTTGAACAAGTTCAGCGCACGCTGGGTCACCAAGCTCCCTATGGTGCTCTGGAGCCTAAGGACAACTCCCAGCCAGGCCACCGGCTACACACCTTTCTTTATGGTCTATGGTTCCGAGGCCATCCTCCCGATAGACCTCGACTATGGAGCACCAAGATTCAGAGCATACGACGAGCAGGGAGCCGAGGCATCTCACGAGACTAGCTTGACGAAGCCCGCGACGTCGCCCTCATCCATTCGGCCAAGTACCAGCAGATGTTGCGTCGGTACCACAACCAACAGGTGCGGGACCGAGCCTTCAATGTCGGGGACCTCGTCCTTCGCCTCGTGCAGAACAACAAGGACCGTCACAAGCTCTCCCTGCCCTAGGAGGGGCCATACGTTATTGCGGAAGTAGTTCGGCTAGGCGCCTACAAGTTGAAAACCATCAACAGCGAGATCTTCACCAACGCCTAGAACATTGAGCAGCTACATCATTTTTACCCTTAAATAAACGCATACTCTTTTTTATCAGTTTTGTCTCCAAAAATCCCCAATCTTTAGTGATTTCCGACCCCTGCAAAGAGCGAGGGGTCAGACCTCACTCGGGGGCTGATATAAGTACATTTATCTTGCAAACACTCTCTATGTTATCTTTGCAAACATTCTCTATGTTTTCCCCCTTTTTTATGGTAAGTCCTTAAGTCTAGAATTTCGAGAACAAAATCTGAGTACAACTGGTAGGACTGTGGGAAACCCACGCCCCCATGGCTACAGCCTTCTTGCTCACCAGCGTGATTAGAGTTGGCACTCCCACACTCTGAGTTTTTTGTGACCATAACTGTGAGAAGGGTCGGAAGGCACCAAAATCTCTTTTTCAAAAAGAGGGAGAGAGACCGAAAAGTTGTTTGCCGTAGCGAAAGTTGAAAACTTATTCATTTTTTCACACAAAATTCATTGCTTACAAAGTGATTTCATCACGAAAAGGACTAATATATTCATAAATACAAAAGACTATTTACCCGAGGGCTCCCCCACAAACTTATTCAATTACAGTCTTTGACCAGCTCTACTACGAGTACTACTACGGTCGCCGCGCCATGCTCTCCATCGGCGATGTCCTACCGCTCTGTGGGATCCTCGAGGGTGCCATCATCTACAACGTTGAGCACCATGTCGGCGATTGTGGTGCCTCTACCGGGGCGTCTAGGGACTGCGCCATCGTCATCAGTCGCAACCCTAATAATGGCAGCTCTACTGGGGCATCCAGGGACTGCACCATCGTCATCAGCCACAACCCCGACAATGGCACCTCCACCAGAGCATCCAAGGACTACGCCATCATGATCAGACACAACCCTAACAACGACGTCTGCGTCGGGGGCGCTTCCCGCTGAAGAAAGGCCGCCATGAATGACGGCAAAACCGACGACGCTTAGCACCCTCTAGTCCACCTCCTACTTCAGTGGAGGTGGCCCCTTCTTGGCAAAGGTGGCCGACACCATCTCATCTACGTTGGATAACCTCCAGCTCAACATCATGCTCTGGATTCATGAGCGAATCTATGAGTTGTTCTCTCCCTGGCATTACCCTCTCTCACTTAGGAACCGCCGCGATGCATGAACGCATTCAGTGGAAAGGAAGAAGAAGAGGTAGCGCCTCATAAGCAGGCAAAGGAATCGGATGAGAACTCCCCTCCCCCTCCCTATTTAAGGAAGAGGCACAATAACTGAGGAAAGGTGAAAGGTTGGGATGAAAAACTCTCCTCCTTCCCCTATTCAATGTAGATGGGAAATCAATGCTGATAGGAATCCGAGGGGACGCGCCTGGACCGACGGGATGCTCTCTGATCAATGAGGCGTCGCCTGGTCAAAATAGGACATTGTCTGGGCATGGCCCACCACTACCGCACGTCAGGCATGAGAATCAGGGCGCGCCCATTGAACAATCGTCTAGTTCTGCATGTAGGTGACTCTCTACTTCCCCAGGCAAGACCATGGAGTGACTCGACGATGGAACCCCCATCCAGGGGGCCAACAGGCCTCCTAGGTCAATCAGACGGCATAGGTAAAACAATGAATGAACGACCACTGAAAGATAAGCACCTCTGTTACCTACTTTGTGTGTTAATTTCATTACCAAGCATCCAACCCCGGCAACGGTAGGGGCACGAACATTGCTCGGGGGCTGCCAGGGGTGTCTACTTGTTTCGACATCCACATTGCCTGACCCCTCCTTATGTTTAAAAAATTAGAGATGTGGGTGCGGGTGTAGAACTTTGAGTAGAACTAGACGAACCACTAGACCCTATGCCCCGACGGCTACAGTGTTTTCATTCACCAGCATAATCGAATTCACAGTTCCCCATACTCTAAGCTTCTATATCCGCCTTCTTGAGAGGGGTTCAGAGGGGCCCGCCTACAGAATCTCCTTCAATGAGAAGCTATCAGGTCACTTAAAGTCAATCAAATGGCTCGAATCGCCATCGATAGATGGAGACAAAAAATCACGATGCTCGTGCAGGTCACACTGGCCCCATCGCAAACACCAGACTCGAAACCTACACAGACATGTCTGGTAAGAGCTTCTCGTCGCTCGTACCACTAAGGTAACATTACCGACCCCCACTTTCATTTCAATTAAATCGCACATTAATCCCATCATCCAAACATCGCATATGCGATCTTCGCATCTCAACACTTCATGTCACGCCACGAAGCGGTGCCCGCCTCATTCGATATGAGAGGCAACTGACCAAGGTTCAAAGGCTGGCTCGCAAAGGGCTCTAGGCCGCCTTGTGTCAAATGGAACTAGGGGAGGAAAACCACAATGACCCTCAGCGGCCTTGCCCAACCCCGCTTAGAAGCAGACAGAGACATCTCGATCTTTCTTGTTCGATTCTAACCCTGAGCCAAACCCATTGAATCTCCATTGAGGAGAGGCCAACGGGCCACCTGAGCCTACCGAATGGCGTGGGCATCTGCCGGGAGGCGGGTTTAGAAGTAGTGGAATGCCACATGAGGGCTCTACCAACCCCATCAGCGAATGATGGACCCAGATTCCACACAAACATACTCGTTAGTGAGCTCATTGAGCACGACACTCGAGCCATCGAGGCAAGTGTCGTCAACTCAGCCCCTTCGGTTACGGAAACCGAGGATAGGGTGACATGCAAAACATGGCCGACCCCTATCAGACCTAAAGGGGCTCAGGAGCTTGAGCCGCTCAATCCTAGATCGAGAGACCAAGGTTCGAAGGATGACTCGTGAAGGGTCTAAGGCTGCCTCGCGTCCAACAAGAGCTAGGGGAGAAAACGCAGATGAGCCTCAGCGGCCTTTGCCCAACCCGCATTGAGGCGGGAAGGGTCATCTCAACCTTCTAAGTTCAATCTAGCCTCTTGCCGAGCCCATAGAGTCCCCATTAAGGGGGAATCTATTGGAAGGCAAGTCAAGGAGCAACAAAACGCCGCCTGAGAGCTTTGCAAACCCTGTCGCAAAGCAGCGGGATTGGATTCCATTCGAACATCCCCGTTAGCGAGCTCATCAGGCATGTCGCTCAAGCCGCCGAGGCAAGTGACATCACCTCAACCCCTCCTGTTGTGAAAAACCATGGATGGGGCGATAGTCACAAAATGAGCTAGCCCTTGACCGAATCCCCACCACACGCGGGGGCTCGGGGAAGGTCAGGCCAGCGATAAGACCAAAACACATGGTCATGAAACAATCTCCAAAATCCTAAGTAGTTCGTACGTGCGAATACAAAAGTAAGTTCGCTACCCTCGCTTTAGTCTCTAGTAACATCTAGCCCCAGCAAGCACAAAGGGTCAGATCTCACTCGGAGGCTGATAAATGTATGAATACCTCCTTTTTTCTTCGCAATAGTCATTGCATCAGACCTCTTCCTCGCGTCGAGATTGGCGGCAAGGGTTGCAAAAATAGATAAACGAGCACACCTGTTAAGATGACAAAAAACCCATGCCCCGACAGCTACGGTAACTTTGCTCACCAGCATAAATCAAAATTTCCCCCTTGTGCACCTCGGGCCCTATGGTCTTAACAAACGCAAGGGTCAGATCGCATAAACCTTTTTTCTCGAATGCAAAAGGGAAGAAACCATGTTCAAATGAACAAAGTTATGAAATGGAATTACAAAACTATTTTTGGGCACAAAAGTACCGACACTTGTCCACAGATTACAAATAAATGTTTATCAGACTCGACTGACTACCGACCCCTCCGGGGGAGAACCATGTCTTCAATTTTGCTCGCCAAGCTTTTTGTGAGAGGAGTCACCGCTACTTCTATTTCATCCATCTTGGAGAGCTCATAGAAAACCTAGGCTCACTACCCCCAGGTTGATGTTAACATCAAAATGCGAGCAGGAGAAGCCAAAGGCTTGGATAATCCCCAAGCAAAAAGCTTCCTTCTCTTGTTGGCGCACCTGCACTATGATGTCTATGGCACAGGCCATGAGAGAGCTGGTCCCCTCTGCCGGCACCACCTGTAGGTCATCATAGACGACGCTAATGCCAACCTTCAGGAGTTCAAGCTCATCACTCTCCGCCTAAAGAACACTCCTTGTCTCGGCGAGATCGTTGGCAAGTCTGGCAGCAGCGCCCTTGGCCTCTAGCTTCTAAGCCTTCAGAGTTTCAAGCTCGGTCTAGAGGGAGCTAATCCTCTGCTGTGCCTCGTCACGCTCTCGGACGGCCTGGTCGTGCTCCCAGCGGACCGTGCCGTGCTCTGAGCGAAGCCTCTTCGAGGTCTAGCATTGCTCATCTCGCTCCTCGCATAGCAGGGCGACCATCTTGGTGTCCAGCTTCACCCTCTGCTCTAGGGCTGTGGACCTCTCCTCGGTTGCAGCTTGAGCTCCCGCTCCTTCTCCACCTCGTCCAGGAGGTTGATGGTCCACCGACGGGGCTCAGCATCCCGCTGGAGCAGCTTGTCCCGCTGCTTCTGCACCCTGGCAACCTCCTCCGCGTCCTGCCGCACCCTCACTGCTAGATCCTAGAGCATCCCCATAGCATCCTCTGTGTGCCAACGAGACTCGGCTTCCCGCTGTCTGTAACACCTCGGGTGTTTTAAATACTAAAACTTGCCATGTCATCATATGCATTGTACATCATTTCGTATTAGTGAAAATTTTGATGTGCATTCACTAAAACATGCTTACCTTTATGTTGTATGTGTTGAATTGTATTGTTTGAATCAAGTTCAAAGTTTTGTTTGGATTTGAATTTTCAAAAAACCCTAATTTCAGCATTTAAGTTTGCCCTGGAAAACCCATTTCAAAATCTAAGCACATTTTGGGGTTGAGCCTAAAAGCAAAAGTGTAGAGCTTATCGAGTTGTACAAAGTTTGTTTTTGGAGTTTTCAAAGTTATTTTATAAAATTTGAAGTAATTTGAAAAGGCGTAATTCTTCAAATGTCCCTTTTTTGAATTCAAATTTGCATTTCAAAATGTAGACCGAATTAGGGGGTGGTTATAAAAGCAAAGTTGTATAACTTTGAATTTTGAACAACTTTTATTTTTGGAGATTTTTGAGTTGTTACATAAATTTGGGAGTAATTTGGAATTCAAATCGAGTGGCAATTCTGTAATTATGGCAAACAGTGCCATCGGGCAGCTGTCACCGCTGGTGGCCTTTCTTCGGCGTTCCAGGCGCGCCCATGGCCTTTTTTGGCTTCGCGTTGGCACGAGTAGGCTGCTGTGTGTCGTCTCCTTGCGTCTTTGCCGCCCTATAAAGCCCAGGCGTCGTCGCCGTTCTTCTTTCTCCTTCCTCTGTTTTTCTAGTCGCCACCGCCATCGCTCTGTCGAGCTTTCGCCGTCGACCTAGCGCCGTTGCCATCTCGGCAAAGCCTGTCCCAGCTTCGCCTATTCCTTGCGCACCCAGCCAACCAGCCTTGGTCGCTTGATTTCGCCGAGGAATGCCGCTAGCCGCCTTTCTTCCTCACGGCCGGCAGAATCTCCGTCGAGCGAGTGCCGTCGTGGCTAGTGCTCTATGGTGAGCCTCTAACCTTGTGAAGCCTTGTTTCAGCTTCGCCACGATGCCGTGGTGCTTCGTGCCTAGTTGATTGACCATTTTGTCCACCGTAGTCGCCGAGACATCGCCGTCGTCGTTGCTTGCTCCGCCGTGGTTGCTGTGAACGTCGACCAGTGCCTCCGTTGATCATCCGGCTCGGCCTTTGACTCCAACTCGTTCAAGGTGAGGTCCTGGTGCTTCCTGGGACATTTGTTTAAGCTCTACTAGTCTCATGTCACCGGTGTAGTGCAGCCGCGCCATCATGGCCGCCATGGCCGGTGTCGTGCTCGGTCCTGGCCGTGTTTGGTCTCGTTGTGCCACCAATCAATGCGGAGGGACGTAGGGGTCATGTTGGTGTCTTCGCCGTCGCCGTTGATCTCACCAGCGGCGAGAAATCACCGGTCAAAGCCGCTGTCGCCGTGGTCAACGCGGGATGTCGGGGATGACAGGTGGGGTCACCTTCTCAGTGAGCGGGTTATTTGAAAATGGAAATTTTTCTTTTTCAGTGATTAATGAATAGTATGAGTTTTTGTTATTTTTGTGTAGAATTATTTAGAGCTCCAAAAATTATGAAAATTTTTGTGTGACCTCTCTGTGATGTATACTATTTAAGAAAGATATGAACTGTTGATTTTCAGTACTTTTTGAATGTGATAAAAATTGCTCAATTAATTAATAAATGAGTTTCCATGATTTTTCTAGGCTTAAATAATTATCCAAAAATTATGAAAATTGTTTTGCCACTTAGTTATTATGTGACGAAACTTTACAAAAATTTTGAGCTCAATTGGAACAAGTTGATTTATTTCATAATTTTTAATTAAAGAATTAATTCATAAAAGTAAATAGTAACCTTTAATGATTTAGGTTTTGTTTGAAATTTTGGATTGAGTGATGACCTTGGGTCATTAGTTGGTAATGATCCTTGGCAATTGAAATAAGTGTTATGAAAAAGGTTTAGTTAGTCTTGACTTGTAACTGTACCGCGAAGGAAAGTTGTATTCAAGTTTTTAACTTTCGCATCCATCATCAAGCATCATGTTTTGTATCCCGCATCATGTTAAACATGGCATTGTTACTATGTGTAGTGAATGAAGGTGAGCACGTGGTAGTTAATCAAGTTGCAGAGGAGGTTAATCCTGCTGTTGAGGTCGGGCCTGATATATGTGGGACGACTCCGGAACCTGACTTTTCCGACAACCAAGGCAAGCCCCGGATGCATTTAAACCTACCTTGTGTTTTACAAATTTTTATCGCTTTTGCTTTTATATACTGCATTAAGTCATTCGGAGTCAAGTGGAAACCTAATTGGTGCATTACTAACCATGTTTTTCCATATCTACCTTGTTACCTGTTTTACTTCATAAATGCCTAGTTATGCTTAGCCATGCTTAAACAGATAAAGGTCAGGTGATTACCTGTCACCTGTGTGATATAAAGAGGTTTTTGGTTATGGTCGGTTATTCATGTTGTCATGATATATGAGCATGTGGAGTAATAAATCTAGACCGGGCGGACTCGGTGTGTTAGAGCCACAAGACGTGGATGTCTTGTGAGCGGGTTCTTTCCGCCTGTGTCGATTAAGAACCATCCGTTATTGAACTGTGTGAGATGAGGCTTTGTAGTACTAACTACATACTCCGGTAAGCCTTAACTTGGCGATTCTATTACGAGAATGGCTACTCACGCACTAGGAGTGGAGAGATGGTGGGAATAGCGTGTACCCACGTGGCAATGGGCTGGATTGGTGGTGTACTGTATTCTCAGGTGGCTTAGACCCGTTCTTGTTTTAGGGGACCTGAGGGTAGGTTGGTATATGTAGGTCGGGGACCTGCATATGTCATGTGGTCTGGAATTCCCAGCTAGGTTTTAATTAGTTCGAATCATTGTTGCTCCTCGGTTATGGAGACTCAACTCTCTGTTCATCATCGTAGTTTAATAACTAGAACTTGAGTAATGATTGAGAAAGTGTTAGATATGAAGTTTCATGATCTCGTCATGGATCATGTCAGCTTTGTATATGATCTTTTGAAGATAAAAATGTTGTTATAAAGAATCTTGTTAGAGAGCTTTTACGCAAAAAGAACTTTGACTATTACTAAAGCCATACCTTGAATCCCTGAGCCTGCATTCCTGAGTCTTCTTAGTTTTTATTCCAGTTAAGTCTTGTTGAGTACTTCTATACTTAGGGTTCGTTGACCCTTGTTGCAGGTGAGCCTCATGAGCAGGTCTGTTTGGACCGTGCTGCATGACTATTGTTCAGGTTAATGATGATAAGTGAATGTGTGATCCTTGGGCAGGATACTTATATTGTGTGTTTGTATTATGTTACTAATGCCACTCCACTACCACTATGGTTTGTAATATGTATCAAACTTAGTTTGTAAGGTTTAAAAACAACTAGTTTGTAAACTAAGTTATTGTAAGACTTCCGCTAATTTACTCTGATGTAGATATTTGAATAAATGTTGTAATACTGCAATGACTCTGTAATTGGATCCTGCTCAGAAATCATGGATGATTCGGGGTTCCCAGAGGACACCCAACAGTCTTCTTAAGTTATCAGGAACATATGCATAGTCGTCAGAGGTCGTTGGACAGTGACAGGTGCATGTGGGTCCTATAATTTAGGAGGCTCTGCCATAGAATGGTATCAGAGCGATCATTACAAAGTCTTTGTTGTATTGTTTTATAAAAAATTCAAAATGATTTGGGACAAATATATATAACTTGTTAATTTGGTCCAAATTGCTTCTGGGCTATCTTATTTCATTCTCACCATTCCTTATTGGATTAAAAAGGCTTTGTGTGGTGGAGTAGTAATCTTATTATGCCCTATATAATAACAACTGTTGTTTTTATACTTTATAAGCTTTGATGTTTTTGTTCGTAAGAACGATTCATGCATCATGATTAATCCACTTGTTACTTACTTTCCCTCTTAGTCTAGAGTTAAGCGATGAGTCTAGGTTAAATAGTTTAATTCATCCTGGCTACTATTAAGACTTGTATCAGATTGTCTTATTTGGATTAATCTTGCTTCCTACAGTATGGCTCGTACCAAGGTAACGCCCCATAAGTCCGTTGGACCCAAAGGAGTTCCTCATCACCAGCTTGCCCCTAGGAATGATGGTGCTAGCAGTAGCAGCTCTAGGCCTAATCCCCAGGCAGAGATATAGAGGCTTACAGCAGAGTTACCATAGGCTACTAGAGATAGGGCTATGGATGCTATCCATGTGGGTGAGTTACGGAATAAATTGAGGTGTCTCACCACCGCTCACAAGAACTACGAACATATGTTAGTTCGTATGGTGGAAGGAAGGAATGAAGCTTGGCATAGGGAAGATGTAGCTAGAGCTAGAGCACATGAGCTAGAATTTTATGTAGAAGATTTAGAAGAATATTCTACCAATCTACATGAAGAAGTCCATAGGCTGAGCAATCTCCTAGATCCAAATCATGAACCTCAAGCAGATGGAATGGACCCTAGTGTCATCATTGCTGATAATGATGAACTTGAAGAGGAAGAAGAAGAAGATCCAGAAGAATTAGTGATGGTCGATGAAAGTGATAATGAAGGCGAAAATGTTTCCGGAATGGATACTGATCCCAAAGTTTGAGGTGATCAAGGAGAAGAGTAGAGTTGTAAATAGTGAGATCTAGTTAAGTTAAGTAGTCTTGTGTAGGTGCGGGCTTGTGTTTAAATAAGTGAAACCAATGTAATGTGTTGTAGTAAGCTCTTTTATCGTTAAATAAAGGCTTGTGAGTAAAGTTTGGTGTGTTATGGTTCAGGAATCGCTTAGTGGTACCAAAGGTTCCTGAGTTGCGACAGTCAATTCTTGAAGAGGCACATGCTACTAGGCCATCTATTCATCCAGGAAGTAATAAGATGTACCATGACTTGAAACAGAGGTTTTGGTGGACCAAAATGAAGATAGAAGTTGCCCGGTATATAGCAAAGTGTGATACTTGTCAAAAGGTGAAAGCTATATATTTGAGGTCTGCTAGAGAGTTACAGCCATTACCTATTCTAGCTTAAAAGTGGGAGGATATTAGTATGGACTTTATCGTTGGTCTACCCAAGACATCTAAAGGTTTTGATTCAATATGGGTTATTGTAGATCGACTAAGTCAGCACATTTTCTTCCAGTCCAGAGTACATATCCCACTATCCGATTTGCCAAGATGTATTTTGCCAGAATTGTGAGTTTACATGGGGTACCAAAGACTATAGTGTCAGATAGGGGTACACAGTTTGTCTCTAGCTTTTGGAAACACTTGCATGCTTCGTTGGGTACCAAACTCTTGTATAGTGTAGCTTATCATCCACAGACTGATGGTCAGACTGAAAGAGTAAATCAAGTACTTGAAGATATGTTAAGATGTTGTGTTCTTAACTATTCCAATAAGTGGGATGAATGTTTGACTTTGGCTGAGTTCTCATACAATAATAGTTATCAAGAGAGCATTAGAATGGCTCTGTTTGAAGCACTTTATGGTCATAGATGCAGAACATCACTGAGTTGGTCTGAACCCAGGGAAAGAAGCTTCTTTGGAGTTGACCTTGTGAAAGAAACAGAAGACAAGGTTAGGCAAATACAAAGTAATTTGAAGATAGCTCAGTCTCGACAAAAGAGTTATGCAGATAAACGACGTAGACCATTGGTGTTTAACAAGGGAGATTTTGTATATATGAAGGTATCACCAATGAAGGGAGTTACTCGTTTTGGTGTAAAAGGCAAGTTGGCACCTCGTTATATTGGACCATTTCAAATTTTAGAGAGGTATGGAAAAATGGCATATCACTTGAAATTACCAGAACATCTCTCAGTTGTACATGATGTGTTCCATGTTTCTCAATCGAAGAAGTGTCTCTGAGTGCCTGAGCAGAATGTTGAGGTTGAAGGAGTGGAACTTGAACCTGATTTGACCTATTCTGAATATCCTATCTGAGTTCTGGATCAGAAAGATCGTGTCACTCGAAGGAGGACAATCAAGTTCTACAAGATACAATGGAATCAACATTCCAAAGAAGAAGCTACTTGGGAATCCGAAGATTACTTATTAGAAAAATTTCCAGAGTTTCTTTTGTCAATCCAGAATAATGTTAGTTGTGCTCTATTGTTACAAACCATGTTTGTAAAGGAACCTCAGCTATTTTATGGACAAGTTTTGGAATGTTGTTGTTTGACACATTTCCTTTTCTATTACTTACCCTATTACTTTGAATCTCAGGACGAGATTTCTTTTAGGGGGGAAGGATTGTAACACCTCGGGTGTTTTAAATACTAAAACCTGCCATGTCATCATATGCATTGTACATCATTTCATATTGGTGAAAATTTTGATGTGCATTCACTAAAACAAGCTTACCTTTATGTTGTATGTGTTGAATTGTATTGTTTGAATCAAGTTCAAAGTTTTGTTTGGATTTGAATTTTCAAAAAACCCTAATTTCAGGATTTAAGTTTGCCCTGGAAAACCCATTTCAAAATCTAAACACATTTTGGGGTTGACCCTAAAGCAAAAGTGTAGAGCTTGTCGAGTTGTACAAAGTTGATTTTTGGAGTTTTCAAAGTTGTTTTATAAAATTTGAAGTAATTTGAAAATGCGTAATTCTTTAAATATCCCCTTTTTGAATTCAAATTTGCATTTCAAAATGTAGACTGAATTAGGGGGTGGTTATAAAAGAAAAGTTGTATAACTTTGAATTTTGAACAACTTTTATTTTTGGAGATTTTTGAGTTGTTACATAAATTTGGGAGTAATTTGGAATTCAAATTGAGTGGCAATTCTGTAATTATGGCAAACAGTGCCATCGGGCAGCTGTCACCGCCGACAGCCTTTCTTCGGCGTTCCAGGCGCGCCCATGGCCTTCTTCAGCTTCGCGTTGGCATGAGCAGGCTGCTGCGTGTCATCTCCTTGCGTCTTTGCCGCCCTATAAAGCCCAGGCGTCGTCGCCGTTCCTCTTTCTCCTTCCTCTATTTTTCCAGTCGCCACCGCCATCGCTCCGTCGAGCTTTCGCCGTCGACCTAGCGCCGTTGCTATCTCAGCAAAGCCTATTCCAGCTTCGCCTATTCCTTGTGCACCCAGCCAACCAGCCTTGGTTGCTTGATTTCACCGTGGAACGTCGCTAGCCGCCTTTCTTCCTCGCGGCCAGCAAAATCTCCGTCGAGCGAGCGCCGTCGTGGCCAGCGCTCTACAGTGAGCCTCTGACCTTGTGAAGCCTTGTTTCAGCTTTGACACGATGCCATGGTGCTTTGTGCCTGGTTGATTGACCATTTTGTCCATCGTAGTCGCCGGGACATCGCTGTCGTCGTTGCTTGCTCCGCCGTGGTTGCTGTGAATGTTGAATAGCGCCTCCGTTGATCATCTGGCTCGACCTTTGACTCCAACTCGTTCGGGGTGAGCTCCTGGTGCTTCCTGGGCCATCAGTTTAAGCTCTAACGATCTCATGTCGCCGGCGTAGCATAGCCACGCCATCGTGGCTGCCATGGCCAGTGTCATGCTCGGTCCTGGCCATGTTTGGTCTCGTTGTGCCACCAAACGACGCATAGGGACGTAGGGGTCATGTTGGTGTCTTCGCCATCGCCGTTGATCTCACCGGCGGCGAGAAATCACTGGTCAAAGCCCCGTTGTCACCGTGGTCAGCGCAGGAGGCCAGGGATGACAGGTCGGGTCACCTTGTCACTGAGCGGGTTATTTGAAAATGGAAATTTTTCTTTTTCAGTGATTAATGAATAGTATGAGTTTTTGTTATTTTTGTGTAGAATTATTTAGAGCTCCAAAAATTATGAAAATTTTTGTGTGACCTCTATATGATGTATATTATTTAATAAAAATATGAACTATTGATTTTCAGTAGTTTTTGAATGTGATAAAAATTGCTTAATTAATTAATAAATGAGTTTCCATGAGTTTTCTAGGCTTAAATAATTATCGAAAAATTATGAAAATTGTTTTGCCACTTAGTTATCATGTGATGAAACTTTACAAAAATTTTGAGCTCAATTGGAACAAGTTGATTTATTTCATAATTTTTAATTAAAGAATTAATTCATAAAAGCAAATAGTAACCTTTAATTATTTAGGTTTTGTTTGAAATTTTGGATTGAGTGATGACCTTGGGTCATTAGTTGGTAATGATCCTTGGCAATTGAAATAAGTGTTATGAAAAAGGCTTAGTTAGTCTTGACTTGTAACTTTACCGCGAAGGAAAGTTGTATTTAAGTTTTTAACTTTCGCATCCATCATCAAGCATCATGTTTTGTATCCTGCATCATGTTAAACATGGCATTGTTACTACGTGTAGTGAATGAAGGTGAGCATGTGGTAGTTAATCAAGTTGTGGAGGAGGTTAATCCATCTATTGAGGTCGGGTCTGATATCTGTGGGACGACTCCAGAACCTGACTTTTCCGACAACCAAGGCAAGCCCCGGATGCATTTAAACCTACCTTGTATTTTACAAATTTTTATCGCTTTTGCTTTTATATACTGCATTAAGTGATTTAGAGTCAAGTGGAAACCTAATTGGTGCATTACCAACCTTGTTTTTCCATATCTACCTTGTTACTAGTTTTACTTCGTAAATGCCTAGTTATGCTTAGCCATGCTTAGATAGATAAAGGTCAGGTGATTACCTGTCACCTGTGTGATATAAAGAGGTTTTTGGTTACGGTCGGTTATTCATGTTGTCATGAGATATGAGCATGTGGAGTAATAAATCTAGATCGGGCGGACTCGGTGTGTGAGAGCCACAAGACGTGGATGTCTTGTGAGCAGGTTCTTTCCGCCTGTGTCGATTAAGAACCGTCCGTTATTGAACTGTGTGAGATGAGACTTTGTTGTAGTAACCACATACTCCGGTAAGCCTTAACTTGGCGATTCTATTACGAGAATGGCTACTCGTGCACTAGGAGTGGAGAGATGGTGGGAATAGCGTGTACCCACGTGGTAATGGGCTGGATTGGTGGAGTACTGTATATGATCTTTTGAAGATAAAAATGTTGATATAAAGAATCTTGTTAGAGAGCTTTTATGTAAAAAGAACTTTTACTATTGCTAAAGCCATACCTTGAATCCCTGAGCCTGCATTCCTAAGTCTTCTTAGTTTTTATTCCGGTTAAGTCTTATTGAGTACTTCTGTACTCAGGGTTCGTTGACCCTTGTTGCAGGTGAGCCTCATGAGCAGGTCTGTTTTGGACCATGTTGCATGACTGTTGTTCAGGTCGATGATGATAAGTGAATGTGTGATCCTTGGGCAGGATACTTATATTGTGTGTTTGTATTATGTTACTAATGCCACTCCACTACTACTATGGTTTGTAATATGTATCAAACTTAGTTTGTAAGGTTTAAAAACAACTAGTTTGTAAACTAAGTTATTGTAAGACTTCCGCTAATTTACTCTGATGTAGATATTTGAATAAATGTTGTAATACTGCAATGACTCTATAATGGGATCCTGCTCAGAAATCATGGATGATTCAGGGTTCCCCGAGGACACCCGATACTCTTCTTAAGTTACCAGGAACATATGCATAGTCGTTAGAGGTCATTGGACAGTGACAGGTTCATGTGGGTCCTATAATTTAGGAGGTTCTGCCACACCATCGAAGATTTTCTGCCTCCGCCGTAAGGGGAGTTAGCTCTGCCACCCTCTGGCGAAGCTAGGCGGTTACGTCCCTATGCAGCCATGCCTCATTGATGAGGCAGTCCGACTCTTCCTTGTGTTCACGAAGGAACCAAGATTTTCTTGGCTGCGAGCGACAAGAGACTGAAAAAGACAGGTGGTCGAAAAATAAAAGTAGATGAAGAAAGAAGAAATCGAGTGGCAAGACCAAGTAAATACCTAGCCAGTGGGAACGATGATGTCTCGAAGGGCACCCTGGGCATGGTTCAGAGCATCGAACACGGCTGTGATACCATTGTCGAGACTCTCCCACTCCATGCCCTCAGCGCCATCATCGAGGGTGAAGATCACCGACGATGGATCCTATGGACTCACCCACCAGAGCAGGGGCTTGTTTCGTGTAGGTGAGCGGCTGCCCCCCAATGTCAGAACTAGGGACAACTCCCTGCCAGTCTCCTCGGTGACCACTGCAGTGTCCGAGGGTCCCTCGGTAGCGACCCCCTCCGTCCTACCAAGAACGGGCATCGCCTCAGGGGCCGTCGGTGGTGCGGAACGCACCGCTGGCTCGGGCACCGCCACCATAGCTTCTGGCTATGACCTATCCATTGCAACCACCATTACCTCTACCTCCATCGATAGGACCTCATCTGGCTATGCCATGACTGTCGTGGTTGACGCAATGAGTACGGCCAACGGCTCCGCCTGCTCTGACGCCGAAGCGGAATCACTTCCATCACTAGTTGCACACCAACCTAAGAAGGTGATCCCTAGGCTGCATCGATTGCTTGACCCACCGAGGGCGTGGGCACCATCGCAGGCGATGCCAGACCGACCGATGAGGCTGTGGCACTGGCTCCACTCTCACCCAGAATGGGAGCGATGTCAGACGATGGCCTTCGCCTTGCCTGAAGGGTGAGGGTCTTCTTGGGCGCCAGCGCTATAGGAGTGGCCCATATGACCAGCCCCCTAGTGCTGCAGAAAAAACAAAGAGCTTGTGTCGCAATGAAAAATAGAGAAAAATAGAGATAACAGAGGAGTCGGCAAATTACGTTGGCGCTATTAGGCGACATTTGGGGGATGAACCCCTAGCTCCCTGCTCCACCTCATTAGGGCAGGGCCGCTTTGAGCCTACCCCCTACTCCTGGGTAGAGGGGCTCACCTCCCTTATCTCCAAGGGCACGGTGACAGAGCCATCCCTCTCTGTCGATGCCTCAAGCATGGTAGCAGATCCACCCGCCCCCATCAACTCATGGGGTGCGACAGCAGAGATGCCCCTCCATCAGCACCTTGGGGGCAGTGGTAGATCTATCTCCCCCCATCCACCAATCCTCCACCGGCACCCCAGGTGAAGCGGCGGATCCTTCGGCTCCCACCGGCCTCGAGGATGGGCTAATGGTTTGGCTCGCCTTCATCAGCCTCACAGACTCACTTCCCCCCACGTGGTATGGGAAGGGTCCCTGCGTGGACAATTGGGTGCCTATTAGTGAATCCTTGCCCTCTAGGACATCCTAATCCACGTCGACAACTACCTCATCGTCATTGTCATCGTCATCACTGCCTGTCTCCTCTCCTTGATCTCGTGCTTGCTGCTTTCATAGCATCTTTTTCTTCTTGAGCTCCCTCGTCCTCTTATCTCACTTGGCCGCGGTGTGATTTGCTACTGCTAGGATCTAGTCCTTCAGCAGTGGAGCCGGGCTATCCCTGAGGATGAGTCTCTTTGGCTAGTCCTGCTATCCTGAGGTCAGCATCAAGGGGTTAGAAATTCAAGTGAAGAAAAGGCACGGGAAAGGAGAACTTACGAAATCGATGAACCCCAGTTCCGGCCACATTGGAGGATGTCCCGGCACCAGATATACAAAGTCAAGGACAACACCAGTGGTGTCCTTCAAAGGCCCCATTGCCCCCTTGATCTGCTGTGCCACTTCGGTGGGGGGAGCACTTCGTTAGCAAGCGTTGTCCCTTCAGGCGACGCCCTGGGCACCATCAGGTATAGGGGGAGCATGTGGCTCATCAGTAGTGCCACCCTCCATGTGTGGTAGGCGCCAATGATCCTTGATCCCTTCACACCCCTCTCCTTTAGAATTTGGAGGGCGGCGAGATGGTCCTTGATCCTTTCCTTATCTTTGTCTGGGACACCCCACTTCCACGACCCTAGGACCTCTTTGATGAGACGCTCGGAGTACACTGGGAAGGGGGTGGCCACGTCGTCCTTGACATAAAACCACTACGAATGCCACCCCTTGTTGGAGGTCGATAGATGCATCAACAGGTAGTTGTTCGCCTGGTTATTGCACAGATGAATACTGGCACATCCCATCGGCATGCTTAGCTCCTACTTCCCAACCCGCTTCTTCGATAGGTTGATGACAAAGAAATACCGCCATAGATCGAAGTGGGAACTAATCTCTAGGAACCCCTAACACAGGGAGACGAACGCCGCAATATACTGGACCCCATTGGGATTGAGGTGCTGCAACTCCACCTAGTAGTACTCCAATAGCCCTCGAAGGAACTTATGTGTAGGTACGATGAATCACCGCTCGTGGAAGAGAGCAAAGGACATGACATACCCTTTGGGTGGTGATGGCTTGTCCTCATCACCAGGTAGCCACCACTCCTCGACGATGGACAATGGGCGAAGGAGGCCATGGTGGATGAGGCCCTCCAAGCGCTAAGGGGTAATGTTGGATCTACACCACGGCTCCATTGAAACGACAGGAAAGGGGGTGGATGCGAGCTCGATGGCGGCTGTGATGCAGATGCGAGCTTGACGGCGGCAGCGATATGGGTGCGGGAGGCTCAGGTGATCAGTGGCAGAGGTTGTAGATATGAAGGTGAGGAAGCGAAGTACGGAGCCCTAGGGGTGAACCCTATGGTTTTATTGGGGTGACGGATGTGAGAAGAGCAATCGTCCGCCTTGATCTCCGAGCCTGCCATGACACACCACCATGTCATGTCATGGGATACGCACCCACGATCCCTATCCTTTCCCACCAAAATCGCGTCGGATGGTTTGCCTTCCCAAGCGGACCGGACTCTTTTCCCATAGAGGGGATACGGGTCAAAAAGCTTCTTCTCTGGCCTGCCTAGGTCCAAGAGTCCAAGGGCGGG
This sequence comes from Miscanthus floridulus, assembly GCF_019320115.1. NCBI lineage: Eukaryota > Viridiplantae > Streptophyta > Magnoliopsida > Poales > Poaceae > Miscanthus > Miscanthus floridulus. Next base: position 58,012,586 of record NC_089596.1, on the reverse strand, counting down.
CCCAACAATCTCGATGGTCGTCCCAATGAGGGATGGGCCCATGAGCGACAAGGACTCAGGTACATGAGCATCGGTGGGGCCTCGATCCGTAGTCGAGACCCAGCCAGGCTGACCCTAGATGAAATCCCCATGAATGGGATACCAGGGTTCCCTTAAAACTATCTAGTTGACAAAAACTGAATCTCACAACCCTACCCGCAAAGGGTCTGAAATTACCCCTGAGCGATTCTGCGCAAATCACCTAGGGCCTAGGGGCTACACCTGATGGGTGTGCTTGCGTGCACCCTTTGGCGAATCAAAATACCCCCCAGGCGATTCTACCCAAATCACCCAAAGGCTCGGGGGCTACACCCATAGGTATGCTCCCGCGCACCCTCTGGCAAGTCAAAACACCCCCAGGTGATTTTGTCTGAATCACCCGGGCGCTCAGGGGCTACTATCAGGGACCTAATACTGAGGTACCCAATGAGGTGGAACTAATAACCATCGAACGTTGACACTTCCAGTTAGACAATAACGCTACTGCGCTTCTTGCCCGAACGACGGAAGTTTTTTTTTGCCTCGCCCGACCACCAAGGGCTAGACTCCACCTTGCCCGACGTCCAAGGGTAGGCCCCGCCTCACCCAACGGCTAAGGGCTAGATTCCGCCTTGCTTGACCCCTGAGGGCTAGGCTCCCCTCCCCCAATGGCTAATGGTGGGCTTCGCCTCGACCGACGTCTGAGGGCGGGCTCTGCCTTGCCCGATGGCTAAGGGCTAGACTCCAACTTGCCTGATGCCCAAGGGCAGGCTTCGCCTTGCCCAACCCCCGAGGGCTAGGTTTCTCCTCGCCCTATGGCTAATGGCGGGCTCCACTTCGCCCAATGTCCGAGGGCGGGCTCTACCTTGCCTGATGCCTGAGGGTAGGCCTGCCTCACCCAATAACTGAGGGCTAGCTCTACCTTGCCTGACGACCACACCTTGATCCTTCATAAAGACGAACACAGGGTACGACATGACATTTGAGTCAACCGTAGTATCGAGGGCCATGCCCTATACGCCTATGGGAAGGCACCGCCAGGATACGATGGGATGGGCGCTTTAAGTCCTTTCTGACCTAACAGTGCCCAAATAGTGTTGTAGGCGCTGACTTTTCTCCCACAGTGTTCTGGGCACCGCCATCAGTCCTCAGACACAGATACTAACACAAGCATGTGACAACCACTATGATCCAAGATAGAATTCACATCACCTACAGTGACGGACGTAGGTCACTTCCCTGCCTACTCCCCGAAGGGTCACAGCTTGGCCCTCTAACACACCGCACCATCCACTAGTGAAGGATGGGACACACCCACTTCCTGACAGAAGCCAGGGATCAGCAAACACACCATCTCTGACACGATCTGCTATGTTAGCAGAGCAGGCACACATGAAAAGGAAGACCTGGCTCCCTCGAAGGATCTTCTCTACCTTTGGTTTTTCCTCTTTCTCCCATCTATAACCCCTACTCCCCTTGGTCTATAAAAGGGAGGGCAGGGCACCCACTAAAGGGATTGACTTTTGACAGATCATTTGGGACACACAATATGCAGTCAAGCAGCAACCTAGCTCTTGGCATCCTTTCGACCCTTCCATTGGAGACTTGGGAACTGTCCCTCTCTTGACCATTTGTACCCCCTACTACGAACCTTTTTTGGTACTAATAACACGAGCAACAACGGACTAGACGTAGGGACATTCTACCCGAACCAGTATAAACCTTGTGTCCTTTAGTACACCATCCAAGCCTAACGCGCAACAATTATAAATTTACTAGCCGGTGTTTGTTCGAAACATCGATAGTTCTCTTGAATTTAAAGCTAGGAAAGTCTCCTATCGTCATCTCGCTTGCACGCTAAAATAACGTGATAGTAGAACCCAAGCCCAAACAAGACCCTATTGATGATGTCTTAGTGGCATCTGTAGAGGACATGGCCAAACTAGCTCTCAATGATGAACACTTCATTCAAGAAGAGGAGGAGCTGGTAGAGCCTATCGAGCTAGACCAAATGGAGGTGCCATCCCAACCTTCAATTGAGTTAAAACCTCTTCCTTCTGGCTTAAAATATGTCTTTCTCAATAACAATCGAGAAACTCCTATCATCATAAGCGACAAGCTTTCCCAAGAAGAATCCCGTAAACTTGTCGTTATCCTAGAAAGACATAAATCGGCCATAGGCTACTCACTCCAAGACCTCAAGGGGATTAGTCTCACTCTTTGCACCCATCGTATCCCTATCGATCCTGATTCTTTACCATCGAGGGAACCACACCTGAGGCTTCACAATGCTATGCAAGAAGTTGTTAAGAAAGAGGTCCTTAAGCTTTTGCATGCCGGGATTATCTATCCTATGCCTCATAGTGAGTGGGTTAGCCTTGTCCAAGTTGTTCCAAAGAAAGGAGGAATGACGGTTGTTAGGAATGAGAAGAATGAACTCATTCCTCAATGAACTGTCATAGTGTGGCGGATGTGCATTTACTACTGAAAACTTAACAAGGCCACTAAGAAGGATCACTTCCCATTGCCATTCATTGATGAAATGTTAGAGCACCTCGCAAACCATTCCTTCTTTTGTTTCCTTGACGGGTATTCTGGATATCACCAAATTCTGATCCACCCCGATGACCAAAGTAAGACCACTTTTAAATGCCCGTATTGTGAACTATATGATTGTAGGTTATGTTTTGTAACACACTATAAATCATTTACTAAAACATGTCATGAGCATCATGTTATGTGTTAATGCTTATAATAAAGTGTGTAAATCAATTCCCGTAACTCAAAATGATCAGTAGAAATGGGAAACGAAAGTTGATTTGATAGTTATGTTGAAAGTACAAACTTTGTAGATGACAATAAAATACTTGGTGTTGATAAATAATGTTGCTAGCTTATATTTCTAAGGGTTTGGAAATGCTACTAGAAATAGGAAGTCATTCAACACTTTGAAGATTTCATGAACTTTTGGTTAGCTAGACCTTGCGATGTTTGGTAATTTTTGTACGACAATCTAGTTAAGAAGTAGGGTAGTGTTATGGATTGTTTTAGTAGGCTTATGTACCCTCTAATATATGGTGAAGATGGTTTGGGTGTTTGGACAACCGATTAGTTGATTTGGATGCTTTGAAAACATGTGCATGGCACGTCCTTGGTCAGTTTCCTCGCGTAGGCGCGGTCACCGTGCCCCTAAGCCGACATCGTCACGCCAGCCACGCGCACGTGCCTGGATGTGCTTGGCTGGCCGCTATGGTCGATAGCCCTGGCACGCAGCTACCCCACCTCACTATCATGCTGCTGCCGCCATAGTCTCGTCACGCACTACGCGCTGCCACTGGCGCCACTGCCGGTGCCACTGGGGCCACCCGCATTCGCTCTACTACGCTGCACTACACCGTGAGTCATGGGAGCCACTGCCTCTATCATCACATCACCGCACTGCATCGTTGGCTGCCTTGGTACTACATGCATAGGGTCATGACCCCCCACTTGCACCTACTCCGCCTTCAACCGTGTCCCGCCGAGGCAGCACAACGCCTCTCTACACCGTGTCGTTGCCACTACCGCCTTGCTCTGCCCACATGTGTAGCCGTCCACCATCTCTCCCTATCTCTCTCTATTGAATGGCTACACGACGCAATGAGCCATCCTTCCTCCCACCCCCCTCGTGCACCATTACTACCGTCAGGGATGGTAGGACAACGTCCTCTCACACGTATGGCTTCGCAATTTGCGTGCCTCAGTTCACTAGGGTCTATTTCATAGCACCAATAGTGACTCCATAAAGATATCCAGCTGTGTCACCCTTACCGAGCCTTAGCCGAGCACTGCCGATCGCTAATTTGGTGCTTTACTCACCGCCGGTCATCTCCGCTGCCGTGCCTGACTTTGCTATGGGTAAACCGGTATCCTTCGGTAGAGATTCAATTAGTTGCTCCTTCGAGCCTTCCTTGACCCCCTTATTTCCATGCTCACGCCAGGTTCACTAGAGGCACTACCAGTGACATGCTGATATGGAGGTGCCATGCTTGGGGTGCCACCACATCGCTTGGTCACACGTGGTCAGCACCGCTTGGGCCACCTCTGACCTAACCATCACTGTAGCCACAACTAGGGTAAGATAGTGATGCTATAGCGCTAGCTAGTTCTCCCCATGGTGGCTTAGGGTGGCCGGCATGGTCACGCCACTATCGTGCGTGGCCACGCACCACGGTCACCACTCCTACGAGCTCTGTCGCTCCTGTAACCTAGGCTAGTGCAGGTGCTAGGGTTGTAGATGGGGGTTGGACTGTTAGTGGTGCCAGCATGGGTCCCAGCAGGTCAGTGTGGCCGTCCAATGCCATCGCCGCCGTGCCACCGAGCACACCGGTGATCGAGGACCAAGCTATTGTAAAGGAGGAAGTTTGTGAGGGTTTTATTGCAAAGTCGTAGTCTGTTGAAATAGCGCATAGTGTTAGTAGTACTATCGGAGAACATGAGGGTGTTTTTGCAAGATGGTCGGCGCGCGCGCGGGCTCCCCCATCATGGGTCGTTTGCGAGCATGGGCCGCACCGCGTGTGGCCGCACCCCACGTGGGCCATGCCTACGGGCCACGCATGTGCGTGCTACGCGCGTCTGGGCCACGTGAGAAATGGTTTTCCTTTTTCTGGCAAACTGAACAAATGTTTTTCTAATTTAGTTTTGAGCTGATCTTTGGAAAATTATAGTAAATTCTGTAGGTGTCCAAAAATAGTGAAGCAAAATTTGTTAGGTTCATAAAAATGTGATCTATCTTTTGGTGTAGTTAGTTTACATTTATCTATGAGAATGTTAGGTTCATTAATTCATTTAGGAAAGCTTAGCATTATATAGATTAATATTTATAGGAATTTTTGTGGCAAATTGGTAATAGCTTTGACCTTGAAAATTTTACAGTAGGTTCATTGTATTATTATGAACTCACTATTATTTTTGTAGCCTTAGAATATGTTGATAAATATGGTAGCTAAGTACTCCATGTTGTAGTATATAGGAAATCATTAATAAGAGTAAGAATATATTTTAGTTGCTAAGTAGCACTTGTAGGCGAAACCCTGCTGGTTTGATGGGAATGATGATTAGCTCAGTATCTTAGTCATTAAAGCTAGCTTAGTAGATGTATTCTTACTTTAAGAACTGTTGTTGCCTTATTATCGAGTGTTGCATCATCATTGCTTGCATGTAGAGAATGAGTTGGCGGAGTTCCTAACTGCGGGCGAGCAGGAGTACGAGTAGGTGATTGAAGAGTAAGAGGAGGAGATCCTCATGTAGGAGGAGATCCTGGAGCTGCCATTGACTAACTGAGCTAACACCATGCCTACCAAAGGCAAGCCTCGGTGCATAACCCTTATTTTGAATAATCACTGGAAATATATATATGATGTGCATTTACATTATAGGAGTTATATTGAAACTACATGCATAGATATATCTACCTATCAGTCCTACTAGCTTAGGTCAAGTAGCTACTATGCTTAGGTTTTTTGATAGCGTGAGTAACCTGCCATTACTCACAATCGGTTATTATTATTATCACTCTCATGATAAAATGGTGAAAGGAAAAATGGAGACCAGGCAGGGATTGGTACTGGTATTGGTGGGTGTAAGAGGTTGTGTCCCACAGCCAACATGGCATAGCTTGATTACATTGTTTTCCTTGTCAGTGTTGGTTAAGGACCGGCCGTTGCATTGGGTTTTAGGCAAGTCACAGACTTATTATCCTGAGCACATACTTGTTTATGGGAGCAGGGAAGACTCATTGCTCTCTTGTCATGGCTTCCAGCTCTTTCTAGACCGACTGATTAGAGGCGGGGATGGTGGAGGTCTATGCACCGCACTAAGTCTGGGACTCATGTGTGGGGGCTTAGAGTCCAAGTTTGGATGGGGACCTTGACCCCTTAACAGGAGAGTGGTGGGTTGGTCCTACTTGTGCCTGGGGTACAAGTGGGGTGTGTGTTTCGGGTACCCATCTAGGCACATTGATTTGTGAATCACTAGGTAATCCGGTGCGGCTTGTCTATAGTCTAGCACCGTAGTAAGAACTAGAAGATGAAAGATGGTGAAATGGATCTGTTTGCTCAACTCTTGCTTGAAAGTAGAACAGGTGCTTACATAGAATGGCTAGATAATGAACTAATCATGACTGCTAATAAGAAACATATATAAGGATCCACTACTAGTATTGCTTTTTGTGAAAAATAAACCTAGCTACCCATAAAGCTTATCATATCCCTTGGAGTCAGGAAATTATTCCCACTAGTCGGATAAGTCTTGTGAGTACATCATGTACTCAGGGTTATTTACCCTTGTTGTAGGTGTAGTTTGAAGAGTAGCTGTTGTGTGGAGGATTCTTCTAGTGGGCATAGATGGATCCTTGTATTCTACCATTAGATGTTTATTGTAATTCTGCTATTTAAATTCCACACTCTGAACTTGGTACTGTAATAAGATATTTCTAAGAACTCTGGTTGTATGAAATGGATTAAGTATTGTAAACTCATTCTCATTGTTGGATCCTAGAGGAAAAATGTGGATTGTTTGAGTTCTCCCTTGGGGTGTGCTCGACGAAATTCGCTCGATGTAGCTTGCTTTCGGGGTGCTTAGTGTCTGGTGGAAGACAAGCACCTCTGAAGGTGTGTTATTTCGGGTGGTTCTGCCACATGGTCAACCACGGGAACATAAGAATAAACTTAAGCATGAAAGTCGTTTCTACTTATGGGATGATCCATATCTTTTTTGGGTCTATCAAGATGGATTGCTACAGAGATGTGTCCCCATGGTTGAAGCCAAGAAAATCGTAGTGGGATGTCATGCATCACTCTATGGTGGACATTATGGAGCATTCCGTATAAATGCTAAGATCTAGCAAAGTGGATTCTTCTAGCCAATGATGCATCAAGATAGAAAGGAGTTTGTCAGAAGATGTGCCAGATGTTAGAAACATGGAAACATCAATGCTCAGGATGCAATGCCACTCACGAACAACCTCTAAGTGGAGTTGTTTGATTTATGGGGGATTGACTACATGGGACCAATCTCAAAGTTTAGAGATGCTGAATACATCTTGGTGGCGGTGGACTATGTATCCAAATTGGTAGAAGCATTACCTTGTCGAGCCGCTGACTCCAAGCATGCTAAGAACATGTTCCATGAAGTGATATTCCCATGATTTGGAACACCTGGATTGGTCATTAGTGATGGAGGGTCACATGTCATTGACAAGACCTTCTGATAGTTCTTGGTAGAATATGGAGTCAAGCACAACATTCCAACTCCATACCATCCCCAAACAAGCGATCAAGCTAAAACATCAAATATGCAAATCAATAACATTTTGCAAAAGACCATGGATGAGATGGGGAAGAAATGGAAGTACAAGCTCCATGATGCACTTTGGGCATATTGAACAACATATAAAACACCCATAGGTATGTCACCTTATCAGCTTGTATATGGAAAAACATGCCATTTGCTTGTTGAATTAGAATTCAGGGCCCATTGGGCAATCAAGAAATGGAATATGGATCTCCATCTAGCTAGCAAGAATCATCAAATGCAAATATCTGAATTGGAAGAATGGAGAGAGAAAGCTTATCATAGCTCCAAGATTTACAAAGAGAGAACCAAAAGATGGCATAACAAGATAATCAAGCACAAGGAGTTCAAGCCTAGAGATAAGGTTTTACTATTCAATTCAAGAGTAAAGCTCTTCGGTCATGGAAAACTTCGAAGCAAATGAGAAGGGCCATTCAAGGTGATTGAAGCCTCATCACATGGTGCCGTCACACTCCAAGATGATATAGGTAACACCTTCAACGTAAATGGACATCGTTTGAAAGTTTTTGTTCAACCTAAAAAATTAGAAGAAATTGACTTGATTGAAGTTTTGCAATTTAATGATCCAATCTAGAAAGTTCAATGTTGTTCTTATTTTCTTCTAGATCTTAAGCTAATACAAAAGTTCAATAAAATTTTGACTCTCTGGTGTCCCTCACCAGGAGAGCCCCTTGTGTTTTCACCATTTTTTGTCTATGAATAAAAGCCAGGTATAGTTTTGAAGGAGTGTGGGGGTATGCAACACTCCCATTGTCAACAAAAGCATTGAAGCACATCATGAACTGGTGAAGGAGCCTGCACACAACTTCTAGAATTTGGTTTGATTCTCTTTCACTTGTTCATATGTTTACTCCCTGCTTCCACTTGTTTGAACACACAAATTAAAAAGAATCAAGTTTCACACTTAAAGTTAAAATTTTGAAAGTGAATAAGAATATAGCTCTTTAAGATTGGCATGCATAAGGTTTATTCCTTACATATACTTGGTGCTTGTGGGAAAAAATATAATATAGGAAAATCATATTGACTAAGTTGTTGTGGAGTGTGATATTATTCTGGCTTAGAAATCCTACTAGTTCTAGTCAAGGTGCTTGGAGAATTTGTTAGGTTCATAAAAATGTGATCTATCTTTTGGTGTAGTTAGTTTACATTTATCTATGAGAATGTTAGGTTCATTAATTTATTTAGGAAAGCTTAGCATTATATAGATTAATATTTGTAGGAATTTTTGTGGCAAATTGGTAATAGGTTTGACCATAAATTTTTTACAGTAGGTTCATTGTATTATTATGAACTCGCTATAATTTTTGTAGCCTTAGAATATGTTGAGAAATATGGTAGCTAAGTACTCCTTGTTGTAGTATATAGGAAATTGTTAATAAGAGTAAGAATATATTTTATTGCTAAGTAGCACTTGTAGGCGAAACCCTGCTGGTTTGATGGGAATGATTATTTGCTTGGTATCTTAGTCATTAGAGCTAGCTTAGTGGCTTAGTAGATGTATTCTTACTTTAAGAACGGTCGTTGCCTTATTATTGAGAGTTGGTGAAGTTCATGACCGTGGGCGAGCAGGAGTATGAGGAGGTGATTGAAGAGTACGAGGAGGAGATCCTCATGCAGGACGAGGTCCTAGAGCCACCATTGACTGACTGAGCTAACACCACGCCTGCCCAAGACAAGCCCTGGTGTATAACCCTTATTTTGAATAATGACCAGAAATATATATATGATGTGCATTTAAGTTATAGGAGTTATATTGAAACTACATGCATAGATATATCTACCTATGAGTCCTACTAGCTTAGGTTAAGTAGCTGCTATGCTTAGGTTTTTCGGTAGCATGAGTAACCTACCGTTACTCACAATCGGTGATTATTATTATCACTCTCATGATAAAATGGTGAAAGAAAAAATGGAGACCGAGCAGGGATATGGTACTGGTATTGGTGGGTGTAAGAGGTTGTGTCCCACGTTCGATGTGGCATAGCTTGGTTACACTGTTTTCCCTATCCATGTCGGTTAAGGACCGGCCATTGCATTGGGTTCTAGGCAAGTCACAAACATATTATCCTGAGCACATACTTATTTATGGGAACAGGGAAGGCTCGTTGCTCTCTTATCATGGGTTCTGGCTCTTTCCAGACCAACTAATTGGAGGCGGGGATGGTGGAGGTCTATGCACCGCACTGAGTCCGGGACTCATGTGTGGGGGCTTGGAGTCCAAGTTTGGACAAGGACCTGGACCCCTTGACAGGAGAGTGGTGGGTTGGTCCTGCTTGTGCCTGGGGTACAAGCGGGGCATGTGTTTTGGGGTACCTAGCTGGGCACATTGATTCATGAATCACTAGGTAATCTAGTATGGCTTTTCTATAGTCTAGCACCGTAGTAAGAACTAGAAGATGAAAGATGATGAAATGGATCTATTTGCTCAACTCTTGCTTGAAAGTAGAATAGGTGCTTACATAGAATGGCTAGATAATGAACTAATCATGACTGCTAATAAGAAATAGACATAAGGATCTACTACTAGTAATGCTTTTTGCAAAAAGTAAACCCAGCAACCCATAAAGCTTATCATATCCCTTAGAGTCGGGAAATTATTCCCACTAGTCGGGTCAGTCTTGCAAGTACATTGTATACTTAGGGTTATTTACCCTTATTATAGGTGCAGTTTGAAGAGTAGCTGTTGTGTGGAAGATTCTTCTGGTGGGCACAAACGGATCCTTGTATTCTACCATTAGATGTTTATTGTAATTCTGCTATTTAAATTCTACACTTTGAACTTGGTACTATAATAGGGTATTTCTAAGAACTCTGGTTGTATGAAATGGATTTAGTATTGTAAACTCATTCTCATTATTGGATCCTAGAGGAAAACGTGGATTATTCAAGTTCTCCCTTGGGGTGTGCTCGATAGAATTCGCCCGATGTAGCTTGCTTTTGGGGTGCTTTGTGTCTGGTGGAAGACTAGCGCCTCCGAAGGTGTGTTATTTCGGGCAGTTTTGCCACAGGTGGTACTAGAGCCAATAATGAGTTTTGAGTTTCATAACTCTTTTCAAAACCTAAAATTTGACCAACAAAAGTTTTGCGAAAAATAGAATGTGATAAAATTATGTAAATAAGCATAAGCCCTAGCAATATGGTCTATCTAGGATAGCGACACTGGTTTTATCTAATCAGTTTTCTATAGGTACACTAACTTACGCTGCGTAAGAATCATTTAGTAAGCGAAAAGTGAGTGTGCAATGTGCCGAAAAAATTTGCAAATGCCATTATATTTCAGCACATCATATATTGGATTAGTGAATTGATAGGATAACCTAAAAGAATACTTTAATAAATGTCTTATCATTTCTCTAATCTCTTACTCCTAATCTAGAGGGTTGTCCTTAATGGTTGGTCCCTATCTATTTATAGATGAACCTGAGGTCTGGTCACAGGAGTACCAGCGCTGGGGCGGACTCGGGTGATAATGGTCATGGTGAGGGCTTTGGCAACAACAATGGGGAGAGCCATGAGGCCCCACTTCTGGCTCCTTCTCCTCCACCACCGCCACCTCTGATGACCCATGTGGAGATGCTAGCTGCTCGGCGTGAGTCAGCCCATGCCTTAGAGATGCTAGCCCAGGCGATTGGTGGCTTCGCCTGTGGGGGCCATGGAGGCAATGGCAGGAACGGGGGTGGTGCCCGCTGTCCTGAGGGGCCCTATTTTTACTAGGATTTCTTGAAGACACACCCACCCACGTTCACCCTGACTGCTGAGCCTTTAGATGCGGAGCATTGGCTTCATATTCTAGAGCAGAAGTTTCTGCTACTCACTATAACTGAGGGGCAGAAGGTGCGCTTTGCAGTGTAGCAGCTGTTGGGTTCTGCCAGTGCATGGTGGGATGCATTGAATGCCATGCAGCCTGTGGATCACCATGTGACTTAGTCGGAGTTTACCACTACTTTTAGAGAATACTACATTCCTACTAGTGTGTTGAATAGGAAGTTGATGGAGTTTCTGGACCTAAGGCAAGGGAGCATGTCTGTAATGGATTACGTGAACAAGTTCAACCATCTAGCATAGTATGCTGGGATCCACATTGACACTGATGAGAAGAAGAGGGACCGTTTCTATCACAGCCTATCTTGTAGTCTGCAGAAGGAATTATACATAGGGAACTACTAGACTTTTGGTGCTATGATGAATGCTACCATTGCCATGGAGGGACTTCAGCATGACTCTCAGGCTGAGTGGAAGCGCAAGCGGGTGATCACTTGGTCTTCTAGTCACTCGTAGGCTTAGAAGGTACAGGTTATCAGGTAGGTGCCTTATCAGTCTTTAGGTGGGCAGTCGTTCCGTCAACCTCAGTAGACCCACCCAGCACCTCCCACTTAGTACCATGCACCTACTCAGCAGGTGCAATAGCAGCCTTAGGGACAACAGGTCCCACCTCATCATGGATAGGGGAACAAGCCTGGTGCGTATTTCAAGTGTGGCAAGGAGGGCCACTATGCTCGGGAGTGTCCACAGAACTAGCCTGCATAGTCTTCCCAGCCTTCAGCTAACTCCCGTCTAATCAAGTGGACAATTATCAAGAAGAAGGTGCCCATAAGCCGCTCTGGGCAAGTTAACTTCACTAAGGCTGAGGAAATCTTGTAGAATGAACTGGTGATGGCTGGTATGTTTACCATTGATTCCCACCCAGCATGTGTTGTTTGATTCTAGTGCATCACAATCATTCATGAGCATGGGGTTTGCACAGAAGCATGATATATCTCTTACAGCTGTACCTATTGCCTATAGAATCAGTACTCTGGGTGCGCAATTGTGTGTTAATACTTGGACGGACATAATTGGATTAGTGCTAGCCACTCACACTTACCGCCTTCAGTTCATGGTGCTACCTGGGCAAGGCATAGATGCAATTCTAGTCATGAACTAGTTGTGAGTATATGGGGTAGTCTTGGATCTTAAGTAGAGAGTTGTTGAGTTATGGCTTCCTTCTTCTGAGGATAGGATGTCTCTTCTTATGCCCTTAGATCTAGCCTTACCTATTGCTGCTCATGTTGAAGCTTCTCCTGATCTCACCTCTATTCCTGTAGTCTGTGAGTTCCCAAATGTCTTTCCTGAAGATCTACCTAGGTTGCCATCGGATAGGAATGTGGAGTTTTCCATTGAGTTAGAACCTAGCACTGCTCCTATTTCCTGGCATCCCTACTGCATGGCTCCTAAAGAACTAGCTGAAATGAAGCAGCGGTTAGAGGAATTATTGGAGAAGGGATTTATCCATCCTAGTTCTTCACCATGGGGTTGTCTAGCTATTTTTGTGAAGAAGAAGGATGGTACCTTACGGATATGCATGGATTAATGCCCTCTCAATGCAGTAACCATTAAAAACAAGTATCCTTTACCTCGTATTGATACTTTGTTTGATCAGTTAGCGGGTGCCAAGGTGTTTTCCAAGATTGACCCTCGTTTAGGTTATCATCAAATTAAGATCCGGCCACAAGATATACCAAAGACAACTTTCTCTACTAGGTATGGGTTGTATGAATACCTAGTCATGTGTGTTTGGTCTCACCAATGCTACTACATTCTCCTTGTACCTCATGAATTTAGTCTTCATGCCAGAGTTGGATAAGTTTGTGGTGGTGTTCATTGATGATATCTTGATATACTCCAAGAACAAAGAAGAGCATGCACAACATCTTTGGATAGTACTGACTCGATTAAGGGAACACGAGCTATATGCCAAATTCAGCAAGTGTGAGTTTTGGTTAGATCGAGTGTAGTTTTTGGGACATGTTCTGACACATGAAGGTATCTTTGTAGACCCAAGCAAGGTGCAGGATGTGTTAAATTAGAAATATCTCAAGTAAGTGCATCAGATTCGTCAGTTCCTTGGTCTTGTTGGTTACTTCATTCCTAACTTCTCCAAAATAGCTCAGCTGATGATAAAACTGCTCTTGAAAGATGTCAAGTTCGTATGGAGTCTGGCTTGTGAAGAAGCTTTCCAAGCCCTGAACAAAATTTCTTACCTCTGCTCCTATTCTTGCCCAACCAGATATTGACAGACCTTTTGATGTGTATTGTGATGCCTCAAGGATTGGACTAGGATGTGTGCTTATGTAGGATGGATGTGTGATAGCTTATGCTTCGTGTTAGCTAAAAAAGCACAAGGTGAATTATCCCACCCATGATTTAGAGCTGGCTGCTATGGTGCACGCTCTAAAAATTTGGAGGCACTATTTGTTGGGAAATAAAGTACACATTTTTATGGATCACAAGAGCCTCAAATATATTTTCACTCAGTTTGAGCTGAACATGAGGCAATGGAGGTGGTTGGAGCTAATCAAGGATTATAATTTGGAGGTTCAATACCATCCTAGAAAAGCTAATGTGGTAGCCGATGCTTTGAGCCAAAAGTCATATCAAGTTGAAGAAATGTCTTTGTCTCTCAACCATGCTGAGGTGCTAGACCATATTGCTCTAGTCTCAGATTTACTTGAGCAAATTATTATAAAGCAAAGGCAAGATGTTTCAGAAATTCCTCACATCAAGAAGTTAATTGTCGAATGGCGTGGTCCTCATTTTAGTATTAATGATCAAGGTGTAGTGAGGTTCAAGAATAGATTGGTTGTTCCATCAAGTGAGGAGCTTGGAAGAAAGATTTTGGATGAAGCTAATCATTCCAAGTTGTCTATCCACCTAGGAAGTAACAAGATGTACCATGATTTACGCCACTTGTATTGGTGGTCCAATATGAAGCAGGATATCACCAAGAATGTCATGGAGTACGACACTTGTGGGAGAGTTAAGGCAGACCATATGCGTACCCTAGGATTTTTGCAGCCCTTGCCTATCCCTATTTAGAAATGGGAAGATATCTCCATGGAATTTGTTGTGGGTTTGCCCCGCACGTCCAAGGGCTATGACTCTATTTGGATTAGTATGGACTGTCTCACTAAGTCTGCTCATTTTCTCTAGGTAGATACTAGATATTCAGCCAAGAAGTATGCCAACTTATATTTTTACCGGATTGTGACCCTGCATGGAGTTCTTCTTACTATCGTCTCTTATAGAGGGTCAGTCTTTGTCTCTCGTTTCTAGGAGCAACTTCAGCAATGTCTTGGTACTAGTCTCCTCAGAAGTTCAGCTTATCATCCACAAACTAATGGCTAAACAGAAAGGGTAAATCTGGTACTTGAGGATAAGTTAAGAGCTTGTGCCATTTCTTTTATTGATAAGTGGGATGAATGCTTGAACTTAGTTGAGTTTTCTTACAACAATAGCTATCAAGAAAGCATTCGTATGGCACCCTTTGAAGCTCTGTATGGAAAGAAATGTAGGACACCACTTAACTAGGTTGAAGTGGGAGACTATGGATGTTTTGGGCTTGATTTTATCAAAAGAAGCTTGAGAGCAAGTCAGTATTATTCAGAGTCATTTGAAGGCAGCTCAGAGCCGATAGAAAACTTATGCGGACAAGAGAAGAAGGTCCTTGCAATTTGAAGTGGGTGACCATGTGTATCTCAAAGTGTCTCCCATGAGAGGTGTGCATCGATTTGGTGTCCGTGGGAAGTTAGCTCCTCGTTATGTTGGGCCTTATAAGGCTTTGGAGCGATGTGGTCCTATTGCTTATCGTCTCCAACTCCTGGATATTTTGTCAGCAGTGCATAATGTCTTTCAATTTTCCTAGTTAAAGAAATGTTTGTGGGTCCCCAATGAAGCTGTGGAAATTAAAGGACTTCCCCTCTAGCCTGACTTGTCTTATATTGAGCATCCTGTCAAGATCTTAGATGAGAAAGAAAGAGTGACTAGAAACAGTGTGGTGAAGTTCTATAAAGTTCAGTGGCAAAACCACTCAGAGGATGAGGCGATGTGGGAGCAAGAAAGTTATATCTTGAAGCATTATCCCCACCTTCTTTCTAGTTCATCGCGGTAGTTGTTTACATTGAAATGTATTTTTTATCTCTTTTCCCACGCTAGGCACAGGAAATCTCGGGACAAGATTTTATTTTAGGGGGGTAGATTTGTATCACCTTTGGTGTTACACTATAAATCATTTACTAAAACATGTCATGAGCATCATGTTATGTGTTAATGCTTGTAATAAAGTGTATAAATCAATTCCGATAACTCAAAACGATTGGCAAAAATGGGAAATAAAAGTTGATTTGATAGTTATGTTATATCACTTAGGGTTTAAAACCAATTTTTAATGAACAAAAATAATATAGAACATATATGCAACACTTAAATAAAGTTGAAAGTACAAACTTTGTAGATGACAATGAAATACTTGGTGTTGATAAATAATGTCGCTAGCTTATATTTCTAAGGGTTTGGAAATGCAACTAGAAATAGGAAGTCATTCAACACTTAGAAGATTTCATGAACTTTTGGTGAGCTAGACCTTGCGATGTTCGGTAATTTTTGTACGGCAATCTTGTTAAGAAGTAGGGTAGTGTTATGAATTATTTTAGTAGCCTTATGTACCCTCTAATGTATGGTGAAGATGGTTTGGGTGTTTGGCCAACTGATTAGATGATTTGGATGCTTTAAAAAGCGTGCATGGCACATCCTTGGTCGGTTTCCTCGTGTAAGCGCGGTCAACGTGCCCCTGAACCGACGTCTCATGCCTAGCCAAGCTTGGCTGGACGCTGTGGCTGACAACCCTGGCGCACAGCTGCCCCACCTCACTACCGTGTTGCTACCATCGTAGTCCTATCGCGCACTGCACGATGCCACTAGCACAGCTGTCGCTTCCACTAGGGCCACCCATGTTCGCTCTACTGCCCTGCACTGCTCCGTGAGCTATGGGCACTGCTGTCGCTATTGTCACATCACCACGCAGCATCGCTGGCCGCTTTGGTACTACATGCATAGGTTCGTGACCCCCCCACATGCACCTGCTCCGCCTTCAGCCATGTTCCATTGAGGTGACACAGCACCTCTCTACACCATGCCGCTGCCATTACCGCATTGCTTTGCCCGCACGTGTAGCCGTCCACCATCTCGCCTTGTCTCTCTCTATTGAATGGTTGTGCGATGCAATGAGTCATCCTTCCTCCCACCCCCTCACGCACCATTACTGCCATTAGGGATGGCTGGCCAACGTCCCCTCACACGTATGGCTTCACAATTCGCACGCCTTGGTTCACTAGGGTCTGATTCATAGCACTTATTGTGACTCCATAAAGCTATCTAGCTGTGTCACCCTTACCAAGCCTTAGCCGAGCACTGCCGACTACCAATTTGGCATTTTACTCATCGCCGGTCGTCTCCACTGCCAAGCCTGACTTCACTGAGGGTAAACCAGTATCCTTCGGTAGAGATTCAATTAGTTACTCCTTCGAGCCTTCCTTGACCGCCTTGTTTCCATGCTCGAGCTAGGTTCATTGGAGGCACTGTCGGTGACATGCTGACGTTGTGGTGCCATGCTCAGGGCGCCGCTGCATTGCTTGGTCCCACGCGGTCAGCATCGCTCAGGCCACCTCTGACCTAACCATCACCACAACCGTGACTAGGGTAAGATAGTGATGCTATAGTGCTAGCCAGTTCACCCCCACGGTGGCTTAGGGTCATGCCACTATCACGCATGGCCACGCATCATGGTCACCACTCCCACGAGCTCCGCCGCTCCTATATCCTAGGCTAGTGTAGGCGCTAGGGTTGTAGACGGGGGTCGGCCCGTTAGTGGAGCCAGCGTGGGTCCTAGCTGGCCGACATGGCCATCCAATGCCATTGCCACCGCACCAGTGCTCGCGCGGGTGGCCAAGGACCATGTTGTTGTAAAGGAGGGAGTTTGCGAGGGTTCTATTGCAAAGTCGTAGTCTGTTGAAATAGCGCACATAGCGTTAGTAGTATTATCGGAGAGCATGAGGGCATTTTTGCAAATTGGTCGGCGCACGAGCGAGCTCCCCCATCATGGGCCATTTTGCGCATGTGGGCTACGCCTATGGGACGACGTGCATGCGCACTTAGTGCATGTGGGCCACGTGGATGGGCCGTGCGAGAATTGGTTTTCCTTTTTCTAGCAAATGAGCAAATGTTTTTCTAATTTAGTTTTGAGCTGATCTTTGGAAAATTATAGTAAATTTCGTCGGTGTCTAAAAATAGTGAAACAAAATTTGTTAGGTTCATAAAAATGTGATCTATCTATTGGTGTAGTTAGTTTACATTTATCTATGAGAATGTTAGGTTCATTAATTCATTTAGGAAAGCTTAGCATTATATAGATTAATATTTATAGGAATTTTTGTGGCAAATTGGTAATAGCTTTGACCTTGAAAATTTTACAGTAGGTTCATTGTATTATTATGAACTCACTGTTATTTTTGTAGCCTTAGAATATGTTGATAAATATGGTAGCTAAGTACTCCTTGTTGTAGTATATAGGAAATCATTAATAAGAGTAAGAATATATTTTAGTTGCTAAGTAGCACTTGTAGGCGAAACCCTGTTGGTTTGATGGGAATGATGATTAGCTCAGTATCTTAGTCATTAGAGCTAGCTTAGTGGCTTAGTAGATGTATTCTTACTTTAAGAACTGTTGTTGCCTTATTATTGAGTGTTGCATCATCATTGCTTGCATGTAGAGAATGAGTTGGTGGAGTTCCTAACTGCGGGCGAGCAGGAGTACGAGTAGGTGATTGAAGAGTAAGAGGAGGAGATCCTCATGTAGGAGGAGATCCTGGAGCTGCCACTGACTAACTGAGCTAACACCATGCCAACCAAAGGCAAGCCTCAGTGCATAACCCTTATTTTGAATAACCACTAGAAATATATATATGATGTGCATTTACATTATAGGAGTTATATTGAAACTACATGCATAGATATATCTACCTATCAGTCCTACTAGCTTAGGTCAAGTAGCTACTATGCTTAGGTTTTTTGATAGCATGAGTAACCTGCCATTACTCACAATCAGTTATTATTATTATCACTCTCATGATAAAATGGTGAAAGGAAAAATGGAGACCGGGCAGGGATTGGTACTGGTATTGGTGGGTGTAAGAGGTTGTGTCCCGTAGCCAACATGGCATAGCTTGATTACATTGTTTTCCTTGTCAGTGTTGGTTAAGGACCGGCCATTGCATTGGGTTTTAGGCAAGTCACAGACTTATTATCCTGAGCACATACTTGTTTATGGGAGCAGGGAAGACTCATTGCTCCCTTGTCATGGCTTCTAGCTCTTTCTAGACCGACTGATTAGAGGCGGGGATGGTGGAGGTCTAAGCACCGCACTAAGTCTGGGACTCATGTGTGGGGGCTTGGAGTCCAAGTTTGGATGGGGACCTTGACCCCTTAACAGGAGAGTGGTGGGTTGGTCCTGCTTGTGCCTGGGGTACAAGTGGGGTGTGTGTTTTGGGTACCCATCTGGGCACATTGATTTGTGAATCACTGGGTAATCCGGTATGGCTTGTCTATAGTCTAGCACCGTAGTAAGAACTAGAAGATGAAAGATGGTGAAATGGATCTGTTTGCTCAACTCTTGCTTGAAAGTAGAACAGGTGCTTACATAGAATGGCTAGATAATGAACTAATCATGACTGCTAATAAGAAACATATATAAGGATCCACTACTAGTATTGCTTTTTGTGAAAAATAAACCTAGCTACCCATAAAGCTTATCATATCCCTTGGAGTCAGGAAATTATTCCCACTAGTCGGATAAGTCTTGTGAGTACATCATGTACTCAGGGTTATTTACCCTTGTTGTAGGTGTAGTTTGAAGAGTAGCTATTGTGTGGAGGATTCTTCTAGTGGGCACAGATGGATCCTTGTATTCTACCGTTAGATGTTTATTGTAATTCTGCTATTTAAATTCCGCACTCTAAACTTGGTACTGTAATAAGATATTTCTAAGAACTCTAGTTGTATGAAATGGATTAAGTATTGTAAACTCGTTCTCATTGTTGGATCCTAGAGGAAAAATGTGGATTGTTTGAGTTCTCCCTTGGGGTGTGCTCGACGGAATTCGCTCGATGTAGCTTGCTTTCGGGGTGCTTAGTGTCTGGTGGAAGACAAGCACCTCTGAAGGTGTGTTATTTCGGGCGGTTCTGCCACATGTTCAACCATGGGAACATAAGAATAAACTTAAGCATGAAAGTCATTTCTACTTATGGGATGATCCATATCTTTTTTGGGTCTATCAAGATGGATTGCTACAGAGATGTGTCCCCATGGTTGAAGCCAAGAAAATCATAGTGGGATGTCATGCATCACTCTATGGTGGACATTATGGAGCATTCCGTATAAATGCTAAGATCTAGCAAAGCGGATTCTTCTAGCCAATGATGCATCAAGATACAAAGGAGTTTGTCAGAAGATGTGCCAGATGTTAGAAACATGGAAACATCAATGCTCGAGATGGAATGCCACTCACGAACAACCTCTAAGTGGAGTTGTTTGATTTATGGGGGATTGACTACATGGGACCAATCTCAAAGTCTAGAGATGCTGAATACATCTTGGTGGCGGTGGAGTATGTATCCAAATCGGTAGAAGCATTACCTTGTCGAGCCGCTGACTCCAAGCATGCTAAGAACATGTTCCATGAAGTGATATTCCCATGATTTGGAACACCTGGATTGGTCATTAGTGATGGAGGGTCACATGTCATTGACAAGACCTTCTGATAGTTCTTGGTAGAATATGGAGTCAAGCACAACATTCCAACTCCATACCATCCCCAAACAAGCGATCAAGCTAAAACATCAAATATGCAAATCAATAACATTTTGCAAAAGTCCATGGATGAGATGGGGAAGAAATGGAAGTACAAGCTCCATGATGCACTTTGGGCATATTGAACAACATATAAAACACCCATAGGTATGTCACCTTATCAGCTTGTATATGGAAAAACATGCCATTTGCTTGTTGAATTAGAATTCAGGGCCCATTGGGCAATCAAGAAATGGAATATGGATCTCCATCTAGCTAGCAAGAATCATCAAATGCAAATATCTGAATTGGAAGAATGGAGAGAGAAAGCTTATCATAGCTCCAAGATTTACAAAGAGAGAACCAAAAGATGGCATAACAAGATAATCAAGCACAAGGAGTTCAAGCCTAGAGATAAGGTTTTACTATTCAATTCAAGAGTAAAGCTCTTTGGTCATGGAAAACTTCGAAGCAAATGAGAAGGGCCATTCAAGGTGATTGAAGCCTCATCACATGGTGCCGTCACACTCCAAGATGATATAGGTAACACCTTCAACGTAAATGGACATCATTTGAAAGTTTTTGTTCAACCTAAAAAATTAGAAGAAATTGACTTGATTGAAGTTTTGCAATTTAATGATCCAATCTAGAAAGTTCAATGTTGTTCTTATTTTCTTCTAGATCTTAAGCTAATACAAAAGTTCAATAAAATTTTGACTCTCTGGTGTCCCTCACCAAGAGAGCCCCTTGTGTTTTCACCATTTTTTGTCTATGAATAAAAGCCAGGTATAGTTTTGAAGGAGTGTGGGGGTATGCAACACTCCCATTGTCAACAAAAGCATTGAAGCACATCATGAACTAGTGAAGGAGCATGCACACAACTTCTAGAATTTGGTTTGATTCTCTTTCACTTGTTCATATGTTTACTCCCTGCTTCCACTTGTTTGAACACACAAATTAAAAAGAATCAAGTTTCACACTTAAAGTTAAAATTTTGAAAGTGAATAAGAATATAGCTCTTTAAGATTGGCATGCATAAGGTTTATTCCTTACATATACTTGGTGCTTGTGGGAAAAAATATAATATAGGAAAATCATATTGACTAAGTTGTTGTGGAGTGTGATATTATTCTGGCTTAGAAATCCTACTAGTTCTAGTCAAGGTGCTTGGAGAATTTGTTTTTGATAAAAATATTATAAAACCATAGTGTCACATACCCCTCAATGGTGATAAATTCCTACTAGAGCCATATACATACTTTTAGGATACAAACCTTCCACATAAGCAGCTTGCTTTGTGTTGAGTTTTGTCAAGTCATGTTGACCCTTGTTGAGAGATTTATCATGCTCCCAAGATCAAGATCACATACACACAACATATATGTGTTGCTTCTACACTTTAAGTACACACAAACATGCATTTCATGCATCTCAAAGTGTTTTACTCCTACACTGGGGTTGAACACAAAAAATATGCTTGATAGGTTTATCCACTAATTAAATGCTCCGAAGTTCTTGTTTCTATCTCTCAAAAGTTTTGTTGCAGAAAAGAGACAGGGGGCTATGCAAAAGAAAAAGTGAAAAAAAGAGAAAGAAAAAAATAGTTGAGAAAAAATGGACACAAAAGTATCTAAGATATTATAAACAATTGGTACTTAGATGCCCACCATGAAAAAAAAAGAAAGATAGCTTTGAAGAACTGTAGGGGTGTGCAACACTCCCATTGTGAACAAAAGCATTGAAGCACATCATGTACTGGTGAAGGAGCCTGCACACAACTTCTAGAATTTGGTTTGATTCTCTTTCACTTGTTCAAATGTTTACTCCCTTCTTGCACTTGTTTGAACATGCAAATTAAAAAGAATCAAGTTTCACACTTAAAGTTAAAATTTTGAAAGTGAATATGAATATAGCTCTTTAAGATTGACATGCATAAGGTTTATTCCTTACATATACTTGGTGCTTGTGGGAAAAAATATAATATAGGAAAATCATAATGACTAAGTTGTTGTTGAGTGTGATATTGTTCTGGCTTAGAAATCCTACCGGTTCTAGTCAATGTGCTTGGAGAATTTGTTTTTGATAAAAATATTATAAAACCGTAGTGTCACATACCCTTCAATGGTGATAAATTCCTACTAGAGCCATATACATACTTTTAGGATACAAACCTTCCACATCAGCTGCTTGCTTTGTGTTGACTTTTGTCAAGTCATGTTGACCCTTGTTGAGAGATTTATCAAGCTCCCAAGATGAAGATCACATACACACCACATATATGTGCTGCTTCTACACTTGAAGTACACACAAACATGCATTTCATGCATCTCAAAATGTTTTACTCCTACACTAAGGGTGAACACAAAAAAATATGCTTGATAGGTTTATCCAGTAAATAAATGATCCAAAGTTCTTGTTTCTATCTCTCGAAAGTTTTGTTACAGAAAAGAGACAGGGGGCTATGCAAAAGAAAAAGTGAAAAAAGAGAAAGAAAAAAAGAGTTGAGAAAAATGGAAACAAAAGTGTCTGAGATATTAAAAACAATGGGTACTGAGATGCCTGCCATGAAAAAAGAAAGATAGCCACTGCTCTTGCAAATATTTCAAGTTTCAACAAGAGAGATATGTTTCATGGAGCATAGTAGAATTAGGTTAGCCACCAAATATTCCACACACATGCACATCTTGATCTAAGAGTATGACATTTCCCTCCTTGGATCCGGAATTTGACTTTACGATATATGCAAGGTAAGTATGCTACAATCCCTACCTTAAACTCCACATAAGCTTTTTAGAAGTAGGAAGGAAATAAAGGCATTATTGTGATGTGCCTTGGTGAGGAATCAAACACCATTGAGAGATTTGAGAGTACCATTTAAAGAGTATATAGTGAAATATGCCTTTCTTGTGAAAACTTTAAAAACTCCAAGCTACTGAGATGAGAATTTGGGAAGACGACTTCGCTTCGTGAGCTGTTCCACTTTTCAACCACTCAAGGAGATATGTTAGCCACTCCACATATCCTACAGATATAAGGAATGTTTTGGAATAATCTATATGCTAGTTCCATTTCTTCAAAAGTTATGCTTACTTTATTCTAACCTTTACTCGATGACGAGCAAAGAACAAGTGTGGGAGAACTTGTTGACGGTTGTTAATGTCAATCCTAAAGCATTAATATACTCTACATATACACTTAATTCCATCAACAAACATAGGTATAGGGTTTTAAACTAATGAATTCCATAGGTTTTGGTGAATATTTGGATGCAGGAAGATTTATCCAGAAAATAGCTCCCGGGACCACTATCATACACTCCAAACAAGCAAACCGACAACAACAAGCGATTCAACTCACAAAAACTACAAAAGTCGACTCAAGACGGAGCCCAGGACCCACCACCCAAAGGGGAGGTCCACCTACCATAGTAGCAGGCTGGCCGGCCCATTACAGAGGCCCCTCGCCCTCCGCTGCCTCGTACGCCTTCCTAAGATTTGGACCCTTGATTTTAAGACTATTTTAGGTTGGTTCATCCATCGGTGATCTAGGGAGTTGATGTGGATCGATGATGTGATGATTCCTTGCCCTATAATCCACCATGATTCCTTGCCCCATACGCCTAGAACCCCTCTAGGAGACATACATCTACACACCCTATGCTCTAGAGCTTCATTATTTCATACCCTAATTGTAGTAGTGTCCATCTAGATGATTCTATCTAATTGAATTATAGAAAATAGGGAGAGAGGAGACGAGAGAGATCTGAGGAGGAGCGGGATCTATCGAATTCTTCTCGACTTTGTACCTCTATGGATCTAATTCATCTTTGAGTTACATCCAGGTTCTTCTATTGGTATTTTTAAGTTCTCCAGTTAATTGAATTCAATCTTTACTATATTTTATTTACGGGAACTCCACTTGCATTGAGTGCTCTAGTCTTAAGATCTAGATTATAGTAATAACCATTAGTGTAAATATGGTGCCTAGGCTAGTGTTTACCTGAGTTTGCGCCCAATCCTACAGTTAGTTGTGGTAGCCCCAGAGGTGATAGCTCTATCAGGACATTGTAATCCACCATGTTAGAATTGATGTTTCATAGACTTAGGCAGCCTTCCCCTGACTACTTTTCTCACCTATTTCAAGAGTCAAAAAGGTACTATTGCTCCAAAGTAAGTAAAGTATAGTAAGCTTGATCCTTAGTTATCTAGTTTAAGCCTAGAAAACCCCTCTCTACCCACAAAAACACTTTTCAATCTTTACCCTTAGATGACCTTGATTCATACTAGAACACTTCACGTTCCTCGTGGAAATTGATACTCTGGAATACTCCCTGGTGAAAGCTATAGCAGTATCCATGTGCTTGTAGATTTTTCTGTGTGCGTTAAGAAATACCAACACATAGCATGTCATACTATTAATAAATGCTATGTACTCTTCACAAATGTATAGATGCTTGATAATTATGTTGCATCCACCAAATGTTATATGTTGGACTTAAGCCCTGTGAGTATGCAATGTACTCACGGTGTTGCCGTTAAGTTGTTTTGCAGGTATGTGATAGAATGGGTGGAGCCACGGCTCTAACTACCGCTGCATAGTATCACTTGGAATGGGAGATTCCAATTGTGCTACAAGTTAACTCCAAAGTTCATGTATGAGCGACCATGAGTACCAACTTTAGATTGAATGAGTACTCCTGTCCAAGGGTTGGACCGGGCAGTAAAATTTATGTAACATCCTTTAAATACATTGATCTTAGATGCAATAATTGGGTGTTATCTGTTAGTGATGTGTACGTTTATTATTTGGATCACTATATGCTACTCAACATGATCCTAAAGAGGAGTTGCCGAGTGTGCTCCTAGGGGGCTCATGGTGGAAATGCGACAACCCCCGTCAGCCTCGATCTCGCAGGCATGATAGGGATCGAGCTCCACTTTGAGTAGTGGTGGTGCTTGTTCTAGGTGATCCGCCTAACGTTCAGAGGCGTCCCTCCTCGGATGAGGGGAGCACTAATCCAAGTTTGCCCTGAAATGGTGGATGAGTACCCGACCACTAGGTGGGCCCAATGCGGATGATGCAATAGAGTGGTAGAGGCATTGGTTCTTCCTAACAAACCTCATTCCAATGCTGCCACCATACTCCGCTGCTTGGCTAGGCCTCATGGCGCTGGCATCGTGGACATGACTCCCTACCACGCGCATGTGGAAAGGACTAGCCCCACTACTGGTGGTGATCTAGTACCTTAGGGAGATCATCGTGTTTAGATTTTGTGTGTGCGTGTTTGGGTTCTTGTCCCATATTTTCCTCTTAATATACTAAAGCATAGCTCTCCTATGTTTTTGAGAAAAGGGAGCTTGAGCTGATGGGCCCAAGGGTGCTCTACAACTTCTTGAGCCGGAGGGACCTTCCCTTAATAGTGCGTGATCATCCTCAATGGATGTATGAGGGGAAGAGGGACCCAACGGCCGAATGTAGCATCCCTATCACCATAGGAGAGCTGGATGACTAGGTGATGGCCATCCGGGGGGCATACTCGATGGGTCATGACGAGGGAGAGGCCCTGGTGGCCTTCCAAAGGGATCAACCTTCTCCATCCAACAACCGTTTTTTGGTGTGATTTCCCTTCCACCCCTTCCACCTTCGGAAGTGGAATGGGTGGGTGAGATGGTGGCAGTGTCCCTGGTCAAAGCGTTAGGCTCTCAGTCAATAATTGCATTAGGGAAGCACCCTTACATGGTGCCTCCTAGCGGTGGCGAGCATCGGGCCATCCACAACCTGTTGTAGTGAAGCTTCCCATAAGTCCTCGTTGCCCCCCTATGTGACATGCCTCTTTCTTTCTTTTGAGCTTGAGTTCTTCTTTAATGTTGCAGTATGCAAGGTCATTTCCTCGGTAGGATTATCGCTCACTATGGGCCGTCCTCTCAGGGAGGGTGGCCCTTAGTCTACGTGATGCTCGCGCTCTCCATCCCCCATCTTGGCTCATTTGCCTCAGTGATCGACCACGACCTTGGGATCTTCTAGTTCCAAAGCCAGGGGGTCATCGGACATCATCGCATAGGTGCACGACTGCTAGATGGCGCATGAGGTGGCTGGGGCGGCCAACTTAGAGGCCGAGGGGTTGCAGAGTTCCTTGCCCACTGCACATGGGATGCTCGATGAGGCCCTCCAAGAGGAGGCCACCGCCATGGCGGTGGTGGCCAAAGCATAGGCCAACTTGTCCTATAAGTGTGGTCACATC
This sequence comes from Miscanthus floridulus, assembly GCF_019320115.1. NCBI lineage: Eukaryota > Viridiplantae > Streptophyta > Magnoliopsida > Poales > Poaceae > Miscanthus > Miscanthus floridulus. The sequence continues at coordinate 57,986,314 of NC_089596.1, read as the reverse complement.
CTAGTTCCTAGCCACACTCTTTGTCTTGTTTCGTTTTTAGTCCTAGTGTTGAACTGTCATTTCTGACAGCTAAGCAGGAGCAATTGTCTGCTGAGCATGAGAGCACTAGGCGCCTTCGTGTGGACACCATGAAGGTGGTGCATGCTCACCAAACTATAGAAGGGAACACCTCGTAGGCAAGAGTGTTCTTTGGTCATGTGGCCTTTGGCTTCACTCGCTGCAAGGGGCAATGACTGCTACCTATGACATAGTCTTCCCCACTAAGGAAAGGGATGATAGGTGGACATTGAGGTGCGCCTCTAGGCCCTACCAGGCTGTCTTTGGAGAGGTGACACTTATGCCATCAAGTGGTGGGCAGCCACTGCCTTAGCCATGGCCTAACTTTGGACTGGTGGGCCTGCGGTCATGCATGAGGTGGAACACGGGTTCCCGTCGGGGTTGACCTCAGTGGGGATCGCGGAGATGGTGTGGAGGCCTTGGCATGACCATTGACATCATCCTAGTGGAGATGGATGTGGAGGCGATCCTCATGAGGCCCTTGATGCGGGCGAGGACGATGAGTGATGTGGGTCATGCACATCCCCCTTGTCCTATAGCAAAGGAAAAAAGACCGACAATTTGTTTTGTGTGTGTGTGCGGGGCATCATCCCCATAAACTAAATTTTGGTAAATAATGTTTGTCATTCATTGCAATTTCTATCACCAACTTTTTTCCATTTTTTGGCTGTTTTTGGGGTTTCCTTCAACAGTCGGGGTCCCCTCCCCCCATGAGCCTCAACCTTAACCTCATTGGCCTGGGTTAGTCCCCTTTTGGTGCTTAGGTATTAGCACTTGGTCAAGGTCAGGACCACATGAATAGGATGAGAGGAGGCTCGGCCAGAAATGGCAAATTGAGCGTGTGCGTGTGGTTTTTCTGCGTTGAGCAAAATTTACCCAAGGATGCACACTTAGGGGGAGCCTTGAGCCTTCCACCTCACTTCGGTTGGGCAAGTGAGGTGAAACGTTCTTCACTGTAATGCTCTCTCTAGAAAAAACAAGGCTTCATAGCAATGAGGACATGATTTTCATTCAAGGTGAAAGTTGGGAGAGTACAGAAAGTAAATGAAAGACTTAGGGTTGAGCTAGGTAGCTTTCATTCCACCTCCTAGATGCCTTGTTGATGTAGAGTCTCGGGATCCTCTACCTCCTAGAAATGCCGTGCTACTTGCCTTGTGGCTCAGCTGAAGCCCTCCTTTGGGGGAAAGGGTTGGTACCCACCTAGGTCGGGCTGGTTCCTACTACAAACTCAAGCATCTAAGCGGAGGTGCTAGCTGTTGGTGGTCCTTATCGACCAAATTCAACCACCAAATAAGACAGAAAAATAGGAGAACTAAGCAAACTTACACACATATGTTATTTATATTGACCTATTTCCACATGTATTAGAGAATCTTTGTATTACAGGACATATACATGAAACACATGGAAAGAGTCAAAATGCGCAACCAAAGAAGGAGTAAAGAAGAATCCACGCAAAAGAATAAAGAGAAGGCCCATGTACCTTGCAAATCTGGGCCAAGCATTGACAAAACCAGAGCCCCGGCCCACTCAGAAACCCACCTGCACAAGGCAGTGGCGAGGAAGGCTAGTAGGGCCACCATCGGCGTGGCTCAGCCCACCATTGCTTTGGCAATTGCATGGCGGCATGTGGAGGCGGTATAGGATAGTTCCCTATTTTACCATATGCCAAACCTACCTCAACATGTATAAATATAGGGTGTAGGTGCTATTCTCAAACACACACCACACAAGAGCCTCTCTCTCCCTCCACCTGTATATGTTTACTATTTTTAGTTTTGTTGGAGCAAGGCAAGCTTCATTGGAGAGCTTGAACTTCTAGGGGCAAACTTGGTATGAATAATATGAAGAGTTCTCTTATGTTCTTGCTCTCACATTATTAATATAGTTATGTTATGAAACTGGAGCTAAGTTCTTATGTTATTCATTTAGCATATAGAACTTTATGCTTAATCTTTCATACATACATGTTTAGATCATGACCTAAATTGAGGTAGTGGGTTCTACTTTAAGTTAGTTTTGGTCGCTATATGCTTGTGGGTTCATCGTCCATCCACGTGGTGGATGCCCTAGTAGAGGACTCCTAATAAAGACAGATGTTCCTAGCCAACGCTAGAGTAGTAGTCAATATCATAGACGTGGTGTCTACGCTATAGGCTACCTTTGTTTGCCTCATATCCCATGGTTGAGGGGTAGGCGGTAGGTGGTGATAGCCCAGTCCGTCCTTCATAATCCCCCATGTTCGGATATGACATAGAGCCGTACGTTGGTACCGCCTGGCAGACTAGGTGCACTATCTTAACTTAGGATCTCTACCCTTAGAAATTCATGTATTTGTATGACCAAAGCTATCTTAACTTAGGATCTCTACCCTTAGAAATTCATATATTTGTATGATCTGCTAATCTTAACATATCTATACAAGATAAGCCTGCTCCCGGTTAGATATATTCTTTATTCTTTCTTTTTATCTTTATCCTTGAGATCGGCTTGAGTGTGTATGTCACACTATCCAACAATTATCCTAGCGTATCCCTATTATGAACTTTGGTCTATTATATAGTCATGTTATCTTGACCATGTCCATACTAGAGACTTTTACACCATGCCTTCCTTTGGAAAAATATAATTGAACGCTACCCGAATACTTCCAGGTGAAATGCTACAATGATATATCCGTGCGCTTGCAGAGTATTTCTACATGTGTTTAGAAATATCGTCATGGAGTTTCTGGTGCCATTGCTAGGAAACACCAATCCTAGTGATAATGCTAAGAATACCAACAAGTATTTCTATCACCGTTGCTGTGGAATGCACTAGTTAAAAGAATATATTAGGACATGTTCTTGATGATATGCATGTGTAGTAGCCATTGATCATAATAGGATAACTTTACTTATTTTCTCCTATTGTGGGTGAAAACATGATAGTGTATGATGATTTTGACTTGCCTGTTGGCGGTCTTTAACGATCAAATCCGACCACTAATTAAGACACAAAAAGAGGAGAAATTGGCAATCTTAAACACATATGCATTTACTATTGACCTAGTTCCATATGTATTTGGAGAATATTGTTTTGCAGGACATAAACACAAATGCATGGGAAATTTCACCAAAAGGCGCTTTTCAACGCTGATTTGCACAAAGGAACAATAAAGACATCCATCAATTCAACACATTTGGATGAAAAACCCACCGAGGAGCAGCCTAGGACCAGCCCATGGCTCACCATGCGAAGGCGATGGCAAGGGGGCTTGGTCAGGGGGCATCTGACCCCTAGGGGCGGCCGACCCCCACCAGTGCCTCTCTACCACCCCTTTGTATGGTGGTCGCATGAGGCCATGCAGAGGCGGTGGAAACTGAGCTTCGTGCCAAATTTAGCCTCCACACTACCTCATACCTCTGTATAAATAAGGGGGTAGAGTCCCCTCTACAACACACACCTACCTTGAGCTTCATCTTCATACATTTGGTAGTAGTCTCCCTCTAGGTGCTTCGCACCTAGTTGTAATAGAGAAAAAGAGGAAGAGAGGAGAGGAATAGAGCGGAGGAGGAGCTAGGTTTGTTGGGTCCTCCTCAACTTTGTATCTCTATGGAACCAACTCAACTTGAGTAATATCCAAGTTTTCGTTTGGTATTTTCAAGCATACTACTTAACTAAGTTTAGTTGTTGCTTTGCTTACTGGAACTCCGCTTGACCGAGTGCTCTAGTCTAAGAATTCGGGTTAGAGTAGTAATCATTATCATAGACGTGGTGTCTAGGCTAGTGTTTACCTAAGTTTGCGCCCAATCACATGGATAGTTGTGGTAGCCCCAGAGGTGACAGCTCTGACCAAGCCTTTGTAATCCACCACGTTCGGATTGGTGTTTTCATAGAGCTTTTTGGCAGCATGACCCCGATCACCCCTTCACAGTCTTTTCGATGATCAGAAAGGTACTGTTGCTCTAAAGTAAGTAAGTATAGTAAGCCTAAACCTTGGTTATCTAGTTTACTTGGGAAAACCTTAGAAAACCCCTCTCTTCCCACAAAAACACTTTATCCTTGGACGAGCTTGATCATTTCTAGTAAACTTCATGTTCCCCGTGGAAATCGATATCTAGGAATACTCTAGGTCAAAGCTACAGTGGTATCCGTGTGCTTGCGGATTTATCTGTTTGCGTTAACAAATACCAACAAACTTTCTGGCATCGTTGCTGGGGAATGGTAGTTGTTCTAGAATTGAACCAAGTTTGTCCATGTATCCTTTTTTCCCACATCATAAGTACCTCACCACCACCACCACTACCGTCCCTACCACATGGATTCCACTCCTATCTATAAATTCTCCGCTCCAAAGGGCGAATTGTTGGAGCCTCCACCATCATCACATCCCATTCTTACAGATGGCTATGAGCTTCTCCCTACTTTCATAGCCATGGTTCAGGAGCAATCCTTCTCTGGGCGAGAAGAAGAAAATCCTTACGCCTACCTTCATGAATTTGAGCACTAGTGTTCTTGCCTAATTTTTTCTGGCATAACACCAAAGACCATTAAATGGAAATTATTTCCGTTCTCCCTTTTAGGAAGAACAAAACAATGGTACGCTCATACCATAGGAGGTGTACACAGAAATTTGGATGAACTTTGAGACAAATTTTGTCTTGCTTTCTTCCCTCTTTCTCGAGTTGCCGCCCTTCAAATAGAACTTCTTACCTTTCAACAGAACAAGAAGGAGACTCTAGGAGCATCCTAGGCTAGGTTCACAAATCTTATCAATATCGGTTCAAATCTTTCCATGCCTGACCATGTGCTTCTTTTCCACTTCCTTATTGGTCTTTGTAAGGAAGCTGCTCTCCAACTTGACCTATCTTTAGGAGGCTCGTTCATGCACAACTCCATTAGTGAGGGGAAAGCCATTCTTGAGAAAAACTTTGAAAACACCCCTTACACTAGCATTTATGATGAGTTTCTTGAATAAACAATTGAGTCAGGCCCCGACCAACAAGAGGAGGCATATGCAGCTGAATGCAAAATTGCTTCAAGTCCTTCCTATGATCCGGTTGCCAAATAACCTCCCATTTAGGGAACATATCACACTTTTAGGGATGATGAACCCCATCCTTTTACATGTCCCTTTGAATTTGAGGATGACCTTTTCCTTGATGCTGATCTTGGGAACACCTTAGAGCCTCCCAATTCAACATCACCTCGTGCCTCGAATTCCTATACGAGACATTAGGGAAAATTTAAGAATGGAATATCAAGCGAACCCATAGAGGGAGAACCAATTCATATAAAAGCCATTTCTATCATCTCTCCCTCTATGCCGCAATTAATGTCTCATCAAAATTGGTTTTTAGGGGTGAGCTTATGTTAATCTCTCCCTTGTGGAGGATTTGAATTATCATGAGAAGGAAAGTGCTCCCCCTAAATTGAAAGATTTTATCAATGAGCATGGAAGTTATTTCCAAACAATCCCATCAAATTCATGCTTATATGAGAAATCTCTCGAATTGATCTATAACTCTGCCATCATTAGCAAAAGCTACAACCCTTTCTTACTCCCTGTCCATAAGATCTTGGAAAAGGTTGTTGTAGATGCATTTGTCTATAACAAATTTTGCAAATTTCGTGGTGTCATGGCATGAGTTTTATAGATAGGCCCGTGAAGGTTGGTGTTGGAGGGGAAACCACATCACCAACATAAGATGTAATAGGTTTCCCAAGGACGAGCTTTTGTCCCAAAACAAGCACTTTTGGGAGATAACCCGATCTTTCATCATTCCTTAAAAATGTTCTTTTCAATAAAACAAATCCTTTTACTTCCATAAAATAAACACAATAATAATTAATAACATGACTACTAAAAATGAGCTTAAGGACATATTTGTGAATATGCTCCTTCAGGTATTTTTGTCACTAACCTTTTAGGTTTTGAATGAAAAGAACGAAGGGTGGAAACACAAGGTAAATCCAATAGAACATCATTCAACAATGAAGCACATCCAACGGAGGGTGCTACCATCCAAACTTGATTTTGCATACTGCAAAATTCAAGTGTGGGGGTGAACTTCTCTAAAACATCTCATGACATGCTTCACTCATTGATTTTGTCTTGGTTGTCTCTACTTTGTTTCACCTTTATGGGCTCACTATGCTAAAGTCACTCAAAAAAGTATATAATGATAATAAAAAACATGCTTGTTTCATTCTTTTCAGTCATTAGAACTTTTCAATAATGATAATAAAATAATTAAATATATTTTTTTTGCATAATAAACTCATTTTAAACCTAGTTTTTTAGAATAAAGCTATGACCTCCCTTTCTCCCTCAATAAAAAAACTGGGTTCTAGACATGTTCCCTTCTAGTATTATTTGTCACTAACAATTAAAGAAACGAAGAATGAATGATGTCTAGGAACACGGGTGCTACAATACACACTAAGGAGGTGCTCCAACATTCACACTTGCCTTTTAGTCTCAAATGACATAAAAGTCCAAGTGTGGGGGACCTGACCCTACCATGCTTTTTCTCGGGCACACTGGTTTGCACTCCATCTTCTCACCCATGCCTTGCACCTACAATTTTGATTGTGTTGGAAATGCCATACATGATAATCAAAATTAAAATATGAAACAAAAGCACTGAACCACATCATGAACTAGTGGAGAAGCCTATACATAACTCGATTTGATTCCTTCCCACTTATTCATGTGCTTGGTCCTGGTTCTACCCTCATTTAAACATGCAAATTAAAAAGAACCAAGTTTCACACTTAGAGTCAAATTTGAAAGTGAACATGAATATAGCTCTTTGAGATTGGCCTGCATAATCTTCATTCCTTACATACACTTAGTGCTTGTGGGAAAATATCTTATAGGAAAAACATATTGACTAAGTTGTAGTGAAGTGAGATATGGCATTGACATGGAAATCTAACCTTTTCTATTCAAAGCACTTGGAGAATTTTCTTTTTATAAAATGTCAAATTCCATAGTTTCTCATATACTCCTCAATGGTAAAGAAATTCTTACCAAGGCCAAATATCAAGATAAAACCTCCTACATATGCTACTTGTTTTTGTGTTGAGCTTTGTCAAACTTTGTTGACCCATGTTGAGAAAGTTATCATGCTTTTAAAATCAAGAATACGTACACACCACCAAATATAAGCACTACTCCTACACTAGGAGTAGTCACAAAAACATGCCTTCCACTTAGATCCATCCACAAATGTTCTACTCCTACACTAGGAGTGAACAAAAATATCTTTGTTAGGATCCATCAAAATAAATGCTCCAAATCCTTGTTAATATCTCACTCAAAAGTTTGGTTGCAAAAAAGAGGCATGAGTGTTGACGGTAGTTAACAACCATTATAAACTATCAAAAAACATGTATAAGTGAACAATTGTGATCACCAACAAAGGTCTAGGGGTTTAAACTAACACATTCCATAAGTTTTGGTGAATTTGTATTTTTTGCAGGGTTTATCTAGAAAACCGTCAAGGCAGACCTACATGTCAGAATTAATCGTGCTTATCCACCGTGAAATGGGCACCAAAAGGTTCCAGAGGACACCACACCAAAGCAGGAGCCTAGGGGCTGCCATGTGGGTTTGGCCTGCCCCACCTGCAGGCCGCCCGGCCCCTAGGGCCACCAGTTAGTCTCCACCCCATCATGTCTATTCTACACTGCCTCCAAGATTGCATCTAAGCCATTCTTTATGTTGGTTTGATCCAAGGGCTCATGATGGACACTCCGGCCTATATATATCAACCCTTGCCCCCTCCCTCAGCAGATCCCTAAAACCCTAATTCATATCTCAGGATTAGAGCCAGCAATCAAGAGAAGACTAGTCCTCCATAGGATCTAGTCTTATAAATAGAATAGTGAGATAGAGAGTGAGGGAAGAGTTTGGAGGAGGTGCGGCTTGTCGGTGCCCTCTCTACGGCTTGTACAGATCCAAGTTCTACTTGAGCTTGCTTTCGAGATTTCTCTGGTAATCAATTTCTAATTCAAGTAAGTAATTGTTTATATTGTTCATCAGGATCATGACTCTCTTTTGAGTGCTTTAATCTATAGACGCTCTAGGTTAAAGTATTAATCGTAAGTGTAAGCGTGGTGCTTAGACTTGGGTTAATCGTGGAGGCCCCCTGCATTTCGGAAGGTGGTAGATCACATGTGTGACATAAGTTCTATATAGCATGTACTATATAGCTTCGTTGATCCTTTGTAGTCCACCTCCTGTCTGTAGGTGCACATAGGACTCGATTGCGAAAGAAAGCATCCTCTACTAGTGTCTTTCCCTAGTAATGTCCCCAGTTGAATAGTAGAAGACATGGTTTACCTAAGTTAGAAGTAGAGAACCTCAGTTATCCTCTCTACGCTCCTATCCTAACCTTGTTGCTAACCCTAGTTAAGTTAGACCGTAGTTAGTCTCACACATTTCCCTGTGGATACGATACTTGGAATACCTCTGGGTGAAAGCTACAGCGGTATTTGTGCGCTTGTGGATTTATTTGTGTGCATTAAAATATACCAACAATGAGGCTATCACCAAAAGAAAGAAAAAAAGAAAAAGGAAAAAGAAAAAGAGATGATAACAAAGAAAGAAAATAATAAAAGAAAGATGAGGATAAAGATAGCCCATGTTCTCACAAAAACTATCCAAATGCCAATAAAGAGAGAGATTTGTTTTAAAGAGCATAGTAGAATTAGATTAGCCACCATACATATCCACCTAATGTTCCACACACATGCACATCTTGATTTGATTGTATGGCATCTTTCTCCTCGGATCCATTGTTTGACTTAGCAAAATACACAATGCAAGTATGCCTTCATCCTTTTTTCTACCCAAGCTCCATATAAGCTTTTTAGAAGTAGGAAGAAAAAAGGCATTGCTATGATATGCCTTGGTGAGGAACCAAACATCATTGAGCGATTTGAGAGTACCATTCGAGGAGTACATGTGAAATATGTTTTATTTCAAAATGTTACAAAAACTCCAAGTGACTAAGATGTGAAAATGGGAAGAGATAACTTTGTTTCAGAGCCCTTCTATTTCTCAACCACTCAAGGAGATATGATAGACACTCCACATATCCCACGAGGTATATTTTGGAATAATCGTTTTCCTAGTCTCATATCATGAATTGCCATGTTTATGTTTACTTTATCCTAACCTTTGCTCGAAACGAGCAAACATCTCAGTATGGGGGAGCTTGTTGGCACAAAAGAGGAGAAATTGGCAATCTTAAACACATATGCATTTACTATTGACCTAGTTCCACATGTATTTGGAGAATATTGTTTTGCAGGACATAAACACAAATGCATGGGAAATTTCACCAAAAGGCTCTTTTCGATGATGATTTGCACAAAGGAACAATAAAGACATCCATCAATTCAACACATTCGGATGAAAAAACCCACCGAGGAGCAGCCCAAGACAATCCCATGGCTCACCACGTGAAGACAGTTGCGTGGGGGCTTGGTCAGGGGGTGGCCGACCCCCCACCAGTGCCTCTCTGCCACCCCTTTGTATGGTGGTCGCATGAGGCTATGTAGAGGCGGTAGAGACTGAGCTTCGGGCCAAATTTAGCCTCCACACTGCCTCATACCTCTGTATAAATAGGGGGTAGAGTCCCCTCTACAACACACACCTACCTTGAGCTTCATCTTCATACATTTTGTAGTAGTCTCCCTCTATGTGCTTCACACCTAGTTGTAATAGATAAAAAGAGGAAGAGAGGAGAGGAATAGAGCAGAGGAGCTAGGTTTGTCGGGTCCTCCTCAACTTTGTATCTCTACAGAGCCGACTCGACTTGAGTAATATCCAAGTTTTCTTTTAGTCTTTTCAAGCATACTACTTAACTAAGTTTAGTAGTTGCTTTGCTTACTTATGGGAACTCTGCTCAACCGAGTGCTCTAGTCTAAGAATTTAGGTTAGTGTAGTAATCGTTAGTGTAGATGTGGTGTCTAGGCTAGTGTTTACCTAAGTTTGCACCTGATCCCACGGATAGTTATGGTATCTGCAGAGGAGACCACTCTTACAAGGCCTTTGTAATCCACCATGTTCAGATTGGTGTTTTCATAGAGCCTGACCCCGATCACCCCTTCCCAGTCTTTTTGAGGATCGGAAAGGTACTATTGCTGTGAAGTATCCATGGAAATTGATACCTAGGAATACTCCGGGTGAAAGATACAGTGGTATCCATGCGCTTGCGGATTTATCTATTTGGGTTAACAAATACCAACATTGCCGACAACCTTCACAAAGAATCCAAAGTCATTCATGAATAAGGCTCGACCTCGTGTCGGTCCTCCTTCCACTACTCCACTAGCAACCGAACCCATCATCCAAGCACCTTCCGTACCAAACACCATGGCTGACAAGGCACTATGCGAGTACTCTATCCCTACTATTGCCAACATGCCCATTGGGCCTGCTGTCAACATGAGCGATGTGAACTTCTAACTAAAGTCTGGACTAATCATGATAGTGCAGGCAAATCCATTCTGTGGATTGCCTAGCGAGGACGCCAACGCACATCTCCAACACTTCCTGGAGTTGTGCGACACTATCATCATGAAGTATGTCGCACCGAAGATAATTAGACTCCACTTGTTCCCATTCTCCCTCTTGGGGAGGGCAAAATAGTGGTTCTACAAGGATCAAGAAGTTGTCAACACGTGGAACAAGTGTTCCATGGCATTCCTCGTGAAGTTCTTCCCGACAGGCAAAACCAATGCCCTTTGTGGAAGAATTTCCAACTTCCAACAAACAGCATCAGAATCCATCTATGAAGCATGGGATAGGCTACAAGAATACATCCTTGTCTACCCACACCACAGGATGGAAAACTAGTTAATCCTTCAAAACTTCTATAATGGGCTAACTTCCACATCTAGAGCCCACACAGATGCGGCTGCCGGAGGAGGCTTCTTCTCGCTCACAGTCAACAAAGATACGTCTCTCATTGAGAAGATGGTCTCCAACCAGGGGTGGAGTGAAGATAGACTCCAACCCTAAGAAGACGGCATGCATACCATAGCAGAAATGGATATGCTGGCCACAAAATTAGATCTCCTAATAAAATGCTTGGACGAAGATGATGACATAAAAGGAACAACCTATGGTACTATCCAATCACTCTACTCGCATACACCATGCGAGGTGTGTGGAGACTTCCGACACTTAGGGAACGACGGCCTCAAAACCCATGTAGATGTGTGGTACAAAAACTACAACAGGTTCTGTCCACAAGGAGATCCAGGGTGGAATCAGCCGCACCCACAATATCAAGAAGGAAAATACAGAAAGCACGGGGGTATAACCCTAAACCTGAGGATTTGAGCTAGCTTGGGGGAGGACCCCCACAAGGTAATGTGTATCTTGCACTCTCACCATTTTCTGTTACCTTGCATCAGGAAAAAAAATAATAGTGAAAAAAACCAATGGTTCTCTTGTACCATTCAATGTTTTCATCTCTGTTGGATGATTATTGTTTAGACTTCAATGCTTCCTCTCTCCGTGCCGGCATGTTTTGGTTTGGGAGTGTTGGTTATACATCTTTTAAATTAAGCATGGTGCTTAGTTTGAAGTTTGGATGTCATGATCATACTTCTATAGGTTTCTTAACTTAAGCATGGTGCTTAGATTAATCACCTATCTTGATCAAATTAGACATGGTTTCTAATTTGGTTATTGAACTGAAACTGCTAGTATAGATTTTAGTTGATCTTATGGACTAACCCCTGCAGGAATTTATCAACTTCATGAGGGTAAGTCTTTGAGATGACAATAGAAATGAAAATTTGTTTGGTGAACCTTGATAAAAAATAATACAATAATAATAATTATTATTATAATAACAATAAAATTTATTCCACTCCACATATGTGTAAGTAAGAATGTTTAGTTTCTCCTTTTGTTGAAATGATGAATAGTTGCTCTGTTTTATAATTCATTTGTGCCTAGTTTATAACTTAGTATTCTCCAAGATTTAAGTTTGTTGGCTAAAAATATCTCATCCTAAAAACTTGAAACTTGTGGGATGCAAATGTATGATCCTTTTCTAAGTTGTTGCGAGCTATGATATGGTATAAATGGAATTTGCAATGATCTTGTTCTAAGAGAGACTTGACATCTAGAGTTTTCAATTTAAAAATGCTAAAATGAAAAGTTCCTCAATGATTATGAATACATACCAAGGCCATATGATAATACTCAAAGATACAAAACGTTAGTCATATGCTACTTGTTATTGCATTGAGCTTTGTCAAATTGTTGTGACACTTGTTGAGATTCTCGTCATGCACCCATGATCAAGATTCACGTACACCCACAAATAAAATGCTAACTCTTACACAGAGAGTTATGCAAAAATATGTTTTTCCATCCACCAAATAAAATACTCTAGTCACATGTCATGAGTCTCTCTCTCAAAAGTTTTCATGTACCAAAAGAGAGTATGCGCTATGCTAAAAAAAGAAAAGAAAGGAAATACATGCCAAACAGCATGAGAAAAAATAATAATACATGCCAAAGAGCATGAGAAAAAAGGGAGGTAATAATCCAATGCAAAAAAACATGATTAAAAAAGGAAAAAGAAAATAGAAAGATAGCTCATACTTTCAAAGGCAATCATCAGTGAGAGAGAGAGAGTTATGAATCAAAGGAGTACAAAAATATTTAGAATTAGGAAGGTTATAAAAACTCCACACACTTGCATGTCTTGATCAAAGTGTATGACTTGCATCTCCTTGGATCCGGTTTTGACTTAGCAATATTATGTGATGCAAGTACGTCTCCCTTTCATCCCTACCCAAAACTCCACAAAAAGCTTTAGAAGTAGGATGAAAAGAAAGGCAATTTCAAAAAGCCTTTGGTAAGGAACATACACTTTTGAGTGATTGAGTGGATCATTCGAGAAACTTACTTTTATTTTACAAAACTCTTAAAACCTCCGAAAAGAAAGTCAATCAAGGAATGAATGATTAGCGGTTCTGTGAAACCGTTCTATCTTGCAACCGCCCAAGACTTGGAAAAGCAACGAGCCCCATAAGGATCAAGGTAAAAGGGTGGATAAAATGCCAACTTATTTAATTCAAGGAAGAATACTTTGTTATAAACATGGTACTTTTAAAATGTAATCAGCGTTGAAGTAACTCATGATCAACAACCAATGTCTTAGCTCTTGCTTGGGACGAGCAAGGGGTGAGCTTACGGGATCTTGTTGGTGGTCCTTTTTGACCAAATCCAACCACCAAATAAGATAGAAAAACAAGAGAACTAAGCAAACTTACACACATATGTTATTTATATTAACCTATTTCCACATGTATTAGAGAATCTTTGTATTACAGGACATATACATGAAACACATGGAAAGAGTCAAAATGCGCAACCAAAGAAGGAGTAAAGAAGAATCCACGCAAAAGAATAAAGAGAAGGCCCATGTACCTTGCAAATCCAGGCCAAGCATCGACAAAACCAGAGCCCCGGCCCACTCAGAAACCCACCTACGCAAGGCAGTGGCGAGGAAGGCTAGCAAGGCTGCCATCGGCTTGGCTCAGCCCACCGTTGCTCTGGCAGTTGCATGGCAGCATGTGGAGGCAGTATAGGATAGTTTCCTATTTTACCATATGCCAAACCACCTCAACATGTATAAATATAGGGTGTAGGTGCTATTCTCAAACACACACCACACAAGAGCCTCTCTCTCCCTCCACTTGTATATGTTTACTATTTTTAGTTTTGTTGGAGCAAGGCAAGCTTCATTGGAGAGCTTGAACTTCTAGGGGCAAACTTGGTATGAATAATATGAAGAGTTCTCTTATGTTCTTGCTCTCACATTATTAATATAGCTATGTTATGAAACTAGAGCTAAGTTCTTATGTTATTCATTTAGCATATAGAACTTTATGCTTAATCTTTCATACATACATGTTTAGATCATGACCTAAATTGAGGTAGTGGATTCTACTTTAAGTTAGTCTTGGTCGCTATATGCTTGTGGGTTCATCGTCCGTCCCCGTGGTGGATGCTCTAGTAGAGGACTCCTGATAAAGACAGATGTTCCTAGCCAACGCTAGAGTAGTAGTCAATATCATAGACATGGTGTCTACGCTAGAGGCGACCTTCGTTTGCCTCGTATCCCATGGTTGAGGGGTAGGCGGCAGGTGGTGATAGCCCTGTCCATCCATCATAATCCCCCATGTTCGGATACGGCATAGAGCCATACGCCAGTATCAACTGGCAGACTAGGTGTGCTCCGGTGCCTGAAGTAAGTTTATAGTGATGATAAAGAACTACTTAGTATCATTCTAGTAGTGATGTTAGGCAGTACCAACAAGCATCTCTGGCACCATCACTAGCGATAACAACCTAGTAAAGTAATGTTAGGAGATGTAGGTAATTAATAGGTGGCTCCTAAAACAAGTGACAAGTTAATAAATACGAACACCTGCGCATAAAGAAAAAGGGAAGGAAAGTTGTCACGACCTAATGGAAAGAAGTCGACGAAAGGCGCGCTGCCGTCGGATCTGTCCTACGACACTTCAGCCACGAAAATGGAGTCGCACTAAGCTAAGCCTCATGGGTCAATTCCTAGGCAAGGTCGTGCATCTATGACATTCGAATGACTGGATCATCGGTGAGCACATGAAAGAAAAAGAAATACATGGCACAAACTAAGAAGTTTTCTTTATTAAAGGACCCTAGGTACAACCTAAGGCCCTTGGCCACCACCATGGAGGATGTCCTCCATGTCCATGGTGGCCACGACAGCGGCCGTGGAGGCAGCAAAGTCGCCGACCAGCTCCGCCTACCCCGCTTGCCTAGCATGATCCGAGAACCTAGGCGCCACCTAACAAAAGTCTTGGCTGATACGGAGCTACAATGCAGTAAGGCCTACACCGGCTCCCTACCGAACTATAGCCACTACTGTGCGCTCATGGTCCTCCATCAGGAGAACCTCCCAGAGGCGAGCCTCTTCCATCTCATGGCAGGAGGCCACCAGCTGCTCCTCCAATGCTGACGACAAGATGAAGAGCATCCTTACCCACGACATGCGCCTGTGCATCGGCGGCCACCTCCTACTTGGTGGTAGTATCCCCCTCTAAAGCCTCAAGGGGCACCCTAATGGTGTCAAGGTAGCGCTCTAGCTGACCCACCTCATAGGTGGCATCAGAGTAGCACTGGCGGGCCTCATCCACTGCATGAACCAGCTCATAGAACTCACGATGATCATCCAAAGACAATGTCGATGATGACGATGCGCCCGACCCCTCCATTGGTGGGGTCATAGCACAATGAGCATGAGACGGCCCTCCAGCTACTGCCACATCATGAGAAACGTCCCTAGGAGCACACATGGTCAATACAGGTCAAATTTCAAACTTGAACACCATCCAAATGCACTTACCCCTGATCGCGCAGACAAGAACGAAGACGTGGTGGTGGCCCACCGGCATCTAGTGACTCCTCTAGTGGTCGTTTGTCATGATCCATTCTAGCTTGTGGAGAAGGAGCTCCAAATGCATGAGAAAAAGAATAGGGAAGTGGCAGAGCAGGTGACTCAAAGCGAATGCCTCTCCCGCCGTACCACTTTAAGCATATTTATAGCCACTGAGGACAATTAACATGCACGTGTGTTCACTCGCATTTACTAACCGCTAAGGAAACATCGCAGAGCAAGTGAAGCAATTGGAGGGGAGGCGGAGTGACGGTTGCCCAACCAGCGGTGCGAACCAAGTAAGCCTTGCACATTTCCACTTTTTCCATATCATTTTGACTCACGCGCCCGCTGTTGACGGTCACTAACACCTGTTTTAACCATCAACATTCCACCCAAAAGCATGGTAAAGTGAGGTAAATCATCATCACATGTGAAGAATTATGTTTAAATTTCACCTAGTTCCACTTGTGCTTGTAGAATTATTTGTATGCAGGAAATATAGCAAAGTTTAACGAAAAAGGTGACATATATGGACATATGAAGCATGTGGATGTGGTAGGGCCACTTGGGCCCACAGGAAGGTGTCGCTCAGCCCCCAAGTGGCCATGCCATGTTAGTGATCCATGGGAGCTCCTCCTCAGCCAATGGAAAGCCTCCATTCAAGTCGGTGTGATCAAGGGCCAAGATTTGTTCATGGTGGATTCATGACCATCATGATAGCCCAATCGATCTCCATTACCATGACCTAACTTAACTACCTCTGCAAAACACACGTTAGTCACAGTAATCACGTATTGTCATTAATCACCGAAACCCAACTGGGGGCCTAGATGCTTTCAATCTCCCCCTTTTTGGTGATTGATGACAATACCACCTCAAGTATGTGAAAGAGATGAGGTTTTTAATATGCTTGGTTCATATAAGCGTTTTGCAATAAGAACAAAAGTGTTAGGCAAGCTTATATGACCCAAGCCAACATGATGTACTCAACAGATATGAAATAAGCATGAGTACTAGTAATAAAGCTCATTTGCATTGGAGTAAATGCGGAAGCAAAGCAAATGAGCATAGCACAAGTGATATGACATATAAATAATTCAAAGTAGAAAGCACACATGTCATATATCATGATCACGTAGATATCACTATCACATAGATATAGTTTAATGCATAAAAGTAAACACATGACGAATGCATAAAAGTGTAAAGCACATAAACTCCAAATGTACTAGATAATAAGCTACTAAGTAAGCTAAGCTCCCCCTAAATAGTCATTCCCCCTAAGACTATCATACTCAAACCCTCTCCCCTTTGGCGTCAAACACCAAAACCTAAGGGTCGGTCGGTGGGGCGGCAGCAGACGAGCTAGGCGCTGAGGTACTAGGAGCTAGCTAGAACTGGGCACCATCATCATCTGACCCTGAGCTTTGAGCAGTCTGACCCTTTGTAGCTAGAAGTGATGCTGAAGCAGTCTGGGTTAGATCAGGAATAGGAGCTGCTGTAGGTTGTGCTTGTATGACTGAAGTAGCTGGCTCTGATGATGCCACTGAGGAAGGGAGCATCTCTATAGTCCTGGTAATAGGTGCAACAATAGAAGGACCTAGGACATGCAAGTATGGAGGAGTAGGCTACCCTGTCAACTCACTGAAGGATGCACCAAGGCTCCTAAACACTGTAGTCTCTAGCACTAGCAGCGAGGACATCTCAGCCGGTGTGAAGCCCATCTGAAGAGGTGTGAACTGTAGGGCTATCATCGATGAAGAAAAATACTAGGACACCTACTCTGTAGGTGAAGCAAATTATGCTAGTGGTTGTCCCTGACTCTAAAGCCCACTAGGCTGTAACACTAGAGTCATAGAAGTAGTGTTCGTCTGACCAAGCTAGGGCGAAGGCTGTGGCAGTGGAGCCCCAATAGCTGTCACAACATGCTGCATAAATCTAAGTAGCTACTGCTGCATGAGGATCTGCTACTGATGCATGGCCTGCTGCTGCTGCTGTAGAGCCTACGTTTGCTGCTGAATAGCTAGCTACTATCTCTGAAATTCGTCCTACCGAGTCTAGAACTATGCAAAAGTGGCAGCGGTCTCCTAAGCCTGGCATGCCTAATCCTGCCTCATCCGCTCAAGTATAGCAAGGAGAGCAGGGTCTGTCTGTAGTGCAGGTGGAGCTAAACTAGAGTTGCCGACCTCATGATCATGTCGACGTGCAGGCATCTGAGGAATGTCCTGGTAGTCCTCATCTGAGCTGTCACTGGGGTCGCTCTCGACCATCCCCTCCTACTGAGCAAGCTGCTCCTCCTCAGTAGCTGCAATACCCCTAATAATAGCATCCTGCTAGGCTATAGTCTCTGGTACATCTGGATGACGGCGTGGCTGACTAGGTGCCTGTGGTGTACTATGGCGGATCATCTGAGTCAGGTTGTATGTAGGGAACTCTATAGTAGCACCACTATATTCAGCTAGCATCTCAGGCAGCCTCACTATAACTGCCCTATGAATAAGAAATGTGATCCAATGGGCATAGGGCAACTGTCGATGACCTTTGAACCCCTCAGCAATAGTGTCCTCCATCTCTAAAAGAAGGAGATCCCAAATGTCAAATACAATCTGCTACACTAGGGAGTTCAGAAGCCATAGTTGCAAGCAAGTCAAGCCCTCATGATACCCCATCCTTGGAATCAGGGTCCTCCTCATAATGGCATCTAGCATTCTAGCTATAGGAGTGAGATCACTAGGAGTCTTGCTCGACCCCTCACCAAAAGGCTCCTTGAAGCAGTGGTGAACCAAATCCGTGGGAGGCACCATACGGCCATGAGGGCATCTAGGAGGCGCTGTCTGTCCATAGAAAACATCATGTAACCTAATGGGCTACTCCTAAAGCCTGAGTATCTCCCTGACCCTAGTGCTCATCAGCCTATAATCTCTGCCTCTAAATGTAAAGTGAATGTATCTATGCCGCGGGTCAATCCGTAGTGTAGCATAGAACTGACGGACCCAAGATGGAACATATAATCCTATCCGCCCAATCAAGTTTGTCAGCCCTAGCAGATATGTAAGGTAGGGGCAAATGTGCTCTCTAGCTACTACCACTATAGACTCAATGTTGCACACCATCTGAGGTCTGAATATAGCTCCACTATTAAGATATGCATTGTAAAAATCCTCCTGGAGTGGTGTATAGAAGTCCTCTGATGCTCTATCATCCCTCCTCGGTGGGAACCACTGCTCAAACTCTACCAACCTAAGCTACTGCACCTGCTTGGCTATGGCAGCCCTCAAGTCCAAGTGTGTCATAAGAGGTGGACCCTATGGTCTGGGTAGTGGACGAGAACCCATCCGCTATGTATCTTCCCTCAGCATGACTAGTGCATGGGTACGACTAGAGTGGCGAAGCTATGGCTAAGGTGCTTGCTTAGTCTCCTTGGCCTGCTATCCCCCCTGAGCCTGCTCTGCTGATGGTGCCTACTGCTGTGACTCCCCCTGAGGCTGATCCTCATCAATGGCAACATGCCGACCTCTAATCATGAGAGTCCTAGCTGGACCACCATGAAGGCGCTTAACCTGCTCAAGTGTAGCCCTCACTTCTGGTGAAAGCTAATCAGCAATCCAAACTCCACTACAAGCACCTCCTCTCTCGGCATGCTCTACAGCCTCTACAACTGTGGCTACTCTAGCTGTCTCTACATCTAGGTACTTGCGCTTCTTTGTTGTAGTCTTCTTTGTCACCTTGCCTTTTAGATCTACAGGCATGCGAGGTGGACGCCTTAGATCCTCATCACCTAGACCACCTCCAACATTCTTGACGTGAACCATTAGTTGGATCTGAAAGGAACAACTACCGCTAACAAGAAACAACTGCCAACTGTCACTTCCGAGGCTTGGCCTCGATCCATACTCGTGAGTTTGGCCCTGAGTTGACTGACAACTGCCACTGAGACCTCAGCGGCACCAACTCGCTGCATGATTGAATAGATAGGATTTATAAATAATAACACTAAATCTAGAGATGTGAAACCCTAAGAAAGCAAGCAATTAGGTACAAAATTGAAACGGAGGCTTGCTACCTGACAAACCAGCGACCCGAGAAGAAGAGAAATGACGCGTGGGGAACCACCGAATTGCGAGGCTAGGGTTAGGGTTAGGCGACGTACATGGGCAATGCAGCTCGTGGAGCAGAGGCAAACCCTAGGGCACGACGGCATAGGGTGTTGTGGGCAGCGCGTGGAGCAGCGGAGGCGGTGAAGCACGGCGCACGGGTGCGACTATGGCGGCGCAGGGAGCTACGGGCAGTGCGCGGAGCAGCGGCGTGTGGTGGAGCATGGAGGTGCGGCAAGCAGCATGACGGCATGGGCTCAGCTGGTGCGGCGGTTCGGTGAGGTTGTGGAGGCGGCAATGCGGGCGGAATAGGTCAAGGACGTGCGGTGGCTCATGGTTATTAGGGTCCCCGATGGAGGTGGATAGGGAAAGAAGAAAGGAGTTCATAAGCCACATGAAACCTATTGACCGAACGCTCTGGTGGCAACGACCAGATGCTACCACCCAGCGTCTAGTCGATTCTAGAGAGGTCCAAATCTCCTAGAATCGTGACCAGACGCGTCCGGTGGATACCGACCGGACGTAGCCAGAGTCTGGTCACCTTGCCTTGAACGCCTTCATGCTCGACCGGACGCTGAACCTTCAACAGACTGGACGCTGAAATGCAAAGTCCGATCACTCCTTCACAGCGAGGTCACCTCCTGTGAACTGATCGGACGCTAGACTCTAGAGTCCGGTGCAGCGTCTGGTCAATCTTTTTCCAGCAAATCTTCAAAGTTCTTCGTGCTGCCTGTTCCCAATCAAGTCCCAACTTGAATAAGATCCAAATAAACACCAATTGGGACTGATGTGAGTGACCTCTCTCAAACCCTCAAATTTTTCAAAAATATTTTGCCTTAGGCTATAATTCTTTTTAAGAAAATGGGCAATAAGAGGGCAATTTGAAGACAAACGACAAAACAATATTCATGCATATGCAATGCAATGCTTGTAAGTAAATCTAGTTGCTTGTCAAGTTTGATCCAAGGTTAAGCTTCTTCACACACTTTTCGGCGGTTATCTTAACCATGTTAGACAAGCCCTATATGCATTACAAAACATTAAACATGTTGTATATTATAATGCAATGCAAGGGACAACACAAGCTCATTGTTTAGTGAAGTTACTAAAATCAAGCACATTGAGCTCATTCTGCAATCTACAAAATGTTGCCTCATCTAGCGGTTTAGTGAAGATATCCGTCAATTGATCCTCGGTCCATACACCTTCTAGTGAAATATCGTTTTTAGCAACATGATCTCTAAGAAGGTGATGACGGATATCTATGTGCTTGGTGCAAGAGTATTGAACCAGATTATTTGCAAGTTTTACCGCACTGTCATTATTGCACAAAAGAGGTACTTTATCTAGAACTACACCATAGTCTAGAAAAGTTTGTTTCATGTAAAGTATTTGTGCACAACAAGCACCCACGGTAATGTATTTCACTTCGGTGGTGGACAAAGCCACACTATTTTGCTTTTTGGAGGACCAAGACACAAGTGATCTACCAAGCAAATGGCACCCTCCGGATGTGCTTTTTCTATTAACTTTGCAACCGGCATAATCCGAATCAGAATAGCCAACTAACTCAAATATAGCTCCTTTGGGATACCAAAGGCCAATGCTTGGTGTGTGCTTAAGATACCTAAGGATTCTTTTTACAGCAATTAAATGAGTTTCCTTAGGATTAGCTTGAAATCTAGCACACATACACACACTAAACATGATGTTGGGCCTAGATGCGGTCAAATATAACAAGCTACCAATCATAGAACGGTAGAGAGTTTGATCAACTGTGTTACCTCCCTCATCTAGGTCGAGATGTCCATTAGTTAGCATTGGTGTCTTGATTGGCTTACATTCATCCATCTTGAATCTCTTGAGAAGATCATTTGTATATTTCTCTTGAGAGATGAAAATCCCTTCTTTCATTTGCTTGACTTGAAAACCAAGAAAGAATGTAAGCTCTCCAATTATTGACATCTCGTACTCCTTCGACATCAATTCACCAAACTCTTTGCAAGATTCTTCATTTGATGATCCAAAGATGACATCATCAACATACACTTGACAAATGAAGATATGCACATCAAGCTTCTTGGTGAATAGTGTAGTGTCGATCTTCCCAATGGTGAAACCCTTCTCAATGAGGAAGTCCTGAAGGCACTCATACCAAGCTCTTGGGGCTTGCTTAAGCCCATATAATGCCTTGGACAACCTATAAACATGATTAGGATATCTAGGGTCTTCAAACCCGAGAGGTTGATCAACATAGACTAGTTCATTAATAAAGCTATTTAAAAAAGAACTTTTCACATCCATTTGATAAAGTTTTATTTCATGATGTGATGCATATACAAGGAGGATATGGATGGCTTCTAATCTTGCAACCGGTGTAAAGGTCTCTCCAAAATCCAAACCTTCAACTTGAGAGAACCCCTTTGCCACTAGTCTAGCCTTGTTCCTCACAACAATGCCTTGATCATCTTGCTTGTTTCGGAACACCCACTTTGTTCCAATGACTCTTGCACCCTTTGGCCGCTCTTCAAGAGTCCAAACTTCATTGCGGGTGAAGTTGTTCAACTCTTCATGCATTGCATTTATCCAATCTAGATTTTGAAGAGCTTCTTCTACCTTAGTAGGCTCAAAGCAAGAGACAAAAGAGTGATGAGTAATAAATGAAGCAAGTTTTTGTGAGCGAGTCATTACACCCTTTGATGGACTCCCTATGATGAGATCTTGTGGATGATCTTGTAGTAGAGGTGTATTTCTTCTATTGACCACTTGAGGAGGAGGTTGTGGAGCATCAACATCTTGTGCTTGTACCACCATTTGATCATGAGAGACATGAGTGTCTTCATTTTCTACTCTCCCATCTTTATCACCATCTTATGGCACACTTGATGAAGAAGGTGGATCAATCACTTGTACATCATCTTCATCATCTTTAGGCTTGATGTCTCCAACTGGAATGTTCTTCATAGCCTCCCTCAATGGTTCATCACCTACATCATCAAGATTCTCATGTGCTCCTTGGGAGCCATTAAATTCATCAAATTCAACATCATATGTTTCTTCAACCAAGCCAGTGGCATGATTAAATACTCTATATGCTTTGGACTTTGATGAGTAACCAACAAGAAAACAATATCACAACATCTTTGAAACTTCCCTAGGTGTTGGCGCTTTTTGTAGATGTAGCATTTGCAACCAAACACCCTAAGGAAAGAGACGTCTAGCTTCTTCCCATTGAGCAACTCATAAGGTGTCTTGCCAAGGAACTTTTGAAGGAATAAGCGGTTTGATGCATAGCATGCGGTGTTGATAGCTTCTGCCCATAGAGCTTCGGGGGTGTTGTACTCATCAAGCATTGTTCTTGCAAGAGTGATCAATGTTCGGTTCTTCCTCTCAACTACACCATTTTGTTGAGGAGTATATGTTGCGGAGACCTCATGCTTGATCCCAACTTCATCAAAATAGGCTTCTATGTTTGTGTTGTCAAATTCCTTCCTATTGTCACTTCTTATCTTCTTAAGCTTCACTTCAAATTCATTTTGAGCTCTCTTGGCAAACTTCTTGAAACAACATGCAACTTCGGATTTGTCATGAAGGAAGAATACCCATGTATACCTTGAATAGTCATCAACAATCACAAGACAATAAAGATTTCCTCCCAAACTCTTGTATGGTGTTGGTCCAAATAAATCCATATGAAGGAGTTCTCGCACTCTTGTGGTTGACATGAAAGCTTTTGTTGGATGGGTATTTACAACTTGCTTGCCGGCTTGACATGCACTACAAAGCTTGTCCTTCTCAAACTTCACATCCTTCAACCCTCTCATCAAATCATTCTTCATTAGCTTCTTGAGTGAGCTCATCCCAACATGAGCAAGTCTTCTATGCCATAGCCACCCAAGTGTTGTTTTGGTGAATAGGCATGTCTTCAAGTTTGCATTTTCGGAGGTGAAGTCCACTAGATATAGGTTGTTGTATCTAAATCCTTTAAATATCACATGATCATCATCCTTCTTAGATACAACAACATCCTTCTTGGTAAACAAGCATTGGAAGCCAAGATCACACAATTTTCCAATGGATAGCAAGTTGAAACTCAATGAAGCAACATATAGCACATTGGAGATGGAATGATCATTTGATATAGCCACTTTGCCCAATCCTTTGACCTTGCCCTTTGAGTTATCTCCAAATGTGATTCTTTCTTGTCCATCTACTTCTTCATCTAGTGAGGTGAACATACGAGGATCACCGGTCATATATTGTGTGTAACCACTATCAATAACCCAATGACTTCCACCGGTCTTGTAGTTCACCTACACACAAGAGATCAAGCTTTAGGAACCCAAACTTGTTGAGGGCCCTTCACCTTCTCAACAAGTGACTTTGCAACCCAAATTTTCTTAGGCCTATTTTTGTTGGGAGGTCCTAAGAACATCACTTTCATCTTTCCACTAAAATCCTTTCTAAGCATGTAGTGAGCATTGAAGGCAAAAGGTCTAGCATGCTTGGACAAGGATTGTGGTGGTGGAGTTTAGCACTCATGAGCAAAGTGGCATTCTTGTCCACACTCAAAACATCTCTTTGGCTTTGGCTTGGACTTATGTTGTTGTTGAGCTTGAGCCTTCTTTTCTTGGTTTGCCAAGTACCCAATGCTAGTTTGACAACATTTTGCATAAAAAGCCACTAATTTAGCTATACATTTTATAATTCGGTCATCAAGTTAATTATAGCTATTCATCTCTAGATTAGCAACAAACCTATACCAGACATGTCATATATCCATAGTGATAGAACAATAGTAACTATAGCAGTTTATTATATCATTCTCATAACCATTCCACTTGCCATTATCACTATGATAGAAGAAAGCTCAGTTAAGTTTCTCACTATCCGGGAGAGATGGTAATTCGAATCGATTGCAACCAGCTAGGTAGTATTCCTAATACAAACCTAGGTCTACCAGCCATGATATCCTTAGGTCACCATTGGTATAACTCAGGTCCAATTTGCGGGTTCAATCAAGGCCGCACCCTTAGAGACACTACCGGATGCTAGGTCGATCAGGACTCTAACCTGCCCTTGGCCTCACACCAGCTCCCCGCACATCCTTACTACCTCTAGTGTGTGCACTTTGATAGAATGAGGCCTAGCCTAAGTTGAGCTACTCGGCTTCGTGGTTAGAACAAGTTATCTGGCTAGCTAGTGAGAGGCATGCCTTAAAAATGACCAAGGACCAACAATGATGCGGTCCTTAATCAGTGTAGATAGAATCACAGGAGTCAACCTACAACATAGATTCCGTCCAGCCTCGATTTACAACCTCCCATGGTTCTTTTACACAATAGCAAATATAGCCAACCGTGGTTCAATGTACACCTATATCTCGCAGGTGACAGGAAATCACCTAACTTCTACTGAGCTAAGCATTGCTAAGCAATTATTCGATCCCAGACCTACATAGGATTCAAGGTATATTTCTGGACAAGGTAGTTCTATGCAACTAGTGTTTCCGATCAACTCTTATAACCTAATGCATCAAACATAAAGGACTCAAGTGATATTTTAAAAAACATAGGTGGCTTATAATTCTCTAGGGCTTGCCTTTCAGGAAAGAAATGGGTCAGTGGTCAGGGCACTCCGGAAGTTCCTTGGTATCAGGCTCCTCACCTTTAGGAGCTGCTAGTTGTGGTGTTGCCTCATTCTCCTTCGCCTCTTCTTTGAATTCTAGTAGGGTTACTCCTTTAGGCGATCCTATATGTATGAGCATGAAATAAGATATCATGGATGCATAGATAATGACATGGATGATATGATATGATAAAATGCATACTCATAAGTGTCCTTAACAGTAATGTATTAAATTGATAACATGATAAATTTTCTTTTACTTAGTAGGTGCATATCTCCTCTTCAGTAATTAAACATACACTTATTTAAACATTTTCTGGGCCACAATACAGCAGCCACTTGTTTTGACCATAACTAGAGTTATGCATATCCAAACAATATGGTTGTGGACTTTCTGGAAATCTTATGAAATTTCCTATAACTTTATTTTAATTATCTTAAGGTGATTTAGTAGCTATCTAGGACAAACAATTCAATCTTCTAGATCTATCCAGAGGACAAGCAAATCTAATAGCAGACTTCTAACACCTATAAATCTTAAACCATTTAGCCTATAGCTATGGAATTTTAGGACAAGCAATATGAGTAAGTTGCCTATAAATTTTTATTAACAAGTTTAATCAGAAAAGTTACTATCATCATAAATTTGTCAACACAACAGAAACTACTCCTATAGCCATCTAGTTGAATTATAAAACAATGATTAAGTAGCTGCCAATAACCAATCAATTCTAAGCACAACTACTAATATAAATAGATCATATGTATCACAAGCACCATAGAAAACATCATGGTTAAGCCCAAATAATTTACTTATGTGTATTTATTAATTTCCTTATATAATAAGGTGATTTAAAGGATAAATATTTTCAGTAGTCAATAAATTCTAAGAAACTTATAGTAGCCTATATCTGACCCTAATAGTCTGCTATATAAATTTCATGCCATTTGGATAAGAATAGCAACCTCTATAAAAATGACAAGTTGCATGCTTATTTTAGCAAAAATAGTTTAACCTAGTAAAAAGTGCCAAACAACAGATTTCATATTTTTCTTAGTGTCATCCTAGCATAAGAACATTGTGTAAAAATTTGCATGATCATAAGTTATGTATTTTTACCCCTTTTATTTTTACTAGAAACTAGCAATTATTTAAGATTAAATAGGAGGACCATATTCCAAGTATGCCAACTGTAGATTTAGTATTTTTCTTAGCTAGAGCATGTCAATGCAAGACCAGAAAAATTGGAATCACAGTTTTTGCACTTCCCTAGCTCAAGATATGAATTTTACAAGATAGAAACTATTTTAAAAGCACTTAATTAGCTCAATTTAATTCCCCAGAATAATATCCCAAATAGTAGGTTTCATATTTTTATCAAATAGTGCTTTTTATGATGAACCCAACAAAATTTGGTTCACTCAATTTAGACATTCCTAGCTCTAGTTATGAATTTTTGAAGTTTGCAACAAAATCTAGAAAAATAAATAAAGAAAAAATTCAAAACCCTGACTGATAGTTGGGCCCCGCAGGTCAACGGGCCCATGCGTCAGCAAGACATGAGCAGAGGATGGCGCTGACCAGCCAGAGCTCGGTGACGGTGAGCTCACCGGTAGTAGCGTCTTCACCATCGTGACCAACTCGACATCCCGCGTCGACTAGTGCCCTTGGTTGGCTCAGCGGTTCGTTGGAGCTACCTCGCTGGCGACAATGGCGGCATGGCAGAGGTGCTCGGCAGTGGGATCATCACCTCCGGCAATGACATGGCTAGGTGAGCGACACTACAGCATCATGGAGTCCTAGCGGAGCTCTAGGGTTAGGTCTAGGGCACGGTGAAGCGGCGGTGTGCTCCGATCACGTGCATGGTGGCACGACGGCACATAGAGCATGGCGGTGGTGTTGCCATTTCAACGAGACGACGGTCGAAGGTAGGTCTCCATCTTTAGGTATGGTGCCGGGGTTCATGACAATGTGGCAACATGTGCTAGAGGGACGATGGGGTCTAGTTAGGGATGGCCGCGGCAAGCTTGAGCTCACGGCCGTGGTGGACGTGCATGGTGCGGTCACATGTTCCTGCATGGCGACAGTGGTAGCAGTTAAATCGACTATGATGTGAGCTATTGGAACTTAAGACGATGATGGACCAGGGAGAAAAAGGTAGGAGGAGCAGTGGATATGGCTAGCCATGGTGAGCTCGGAGCTCGGCGGCGCTCCATGGCCATGGCGACGACAGCGACACACAATGTGGCTATACCTTGGCTCAAATAGTGATAATAGCAGGTCGGGGAGGTAGAGGAGATGATGGCAAAGCTATGAGCACGATGGATCAGATGGAGGTGTAGAAATGACGACGAGCGAGCACGCAGAGCTCAGCGGCGATGGTGTTGCTCGGCTATGGGAGAGAGAGCGAGAGCGAGGCGAGGTAGAGAGTGAGCGTGAGAGAGTAAGCGAGCATGACATGGTGCCCTCTTCTACCCATTCTGGCCTGACGCATGGGGCCGGTGCCGACGTATGGATGCCAAGTGGTGGCTGCAGCGTGTGGCCGATCGGCCACGACGGCTACTGCCTCGGCCGGGTCAGACGGGTGAAGGAGCTGACTGACTGAGCAACTTCGTGCTCCTATAACTCCTAATCCGTGGTGATTTAGTGAAATGGTATTAGTGAAAGTTGCAGAGATATATGAGATCTCCAACTTTGCTTTAAGAAGCATTGCCGAAATTGCTATGGTTTTCAAACTACAGAGCTCCAAATTGGTGCACTTGAAACTGAAATCTGCATTTTGACTTAGCAAAATTTCAAAGTCTAGAAACAGCATTTCATTGCTACTTTGGCTCTATTTTTGACTATGTTAGGCACTAAATTAGCTCATGGACCTAAAACAAAGTCTGTTACCCATGTTAAGAACTACAACTTTTATTAAGGGTGCACTACCATGCAAATAATCTAGGATATAGTTCAACTTTGGTCAAAGTAGGATCATGAAAAATGACACTATGAGTAAACTAGGACTTAGAAGCAAAATTGGCCCATGTCATGAATACAAACATTGTTCCATTTACCATCCTAGACATGTCTAAGGTGTTTTTTTGACCTCACAACCATCTCTTGCATTGGTCACACATGATCACAAGCATATGCATGTATATAATCAACATCACATGTGATAATATGTAAAGAATAAGGTGAAATTCCATATGCTCATGCTCATGAATGCTTGGATGATGGTTGTGCTCATGAAATGCAAGTGCCAAATGCAATGCTTAACACTAGGGTGTTATAGACCCCCTCGGGGGGAGGCATCTTGCCCTCTGACCGCTGTAGAGGAGGTTGGGGACTGATGGGTTTGACGGTCGATGATTTATTGGACATCTCTCGATGAGGCACAGCCAAACTCCATGTCGATTGGGGAGGATATCGTGTCCGGCTCAAATTACCCATCGACCTAGACGAGGCACACTGCTCCAACTATGTGGTTATGGTGGACATGCCTCTCCCTATGTGGGGCAAAACCAAACCTGCCTATAATACGGCAACACAAACTCTCAAGGTCAACAAGGATGCTAGGGGAAAATGGAGTCAGGTCCCTGTGACCCCATAATAGGTCAAGGCTAGGCCACAACCGAGCTCCTCCCTACATCTCAGGCCCAAGACCTAAGGCTAGCTCTAAAGACTCATAAACCCTCAGAGGTCCACGACCTCTATGGGAAAGATCGACAAAGTAGATGGCCGGGGTGACGCAGCAGAGTCTTCCTTGTGAAGAAATGCGGAGCCCAAAGGGTGATCACGGCTCGGTCATGTGGAAGGAACAAGAAGGTCCAAGACCTACGCAATTGTAGAAAACCTCGTGATCACACAAAAAGAGGTCGAGGAAATAATTCCTCGCATCATCAAGCCAAAAGCACGACCCCAATCCCGTGGCTCGGGGGCTCACCACAGACATAGGGGAAACCCGAATACATTGAAAAGAGCATTTTTTCACTTAAATCCTCGAAATTACATGAGTTGTTGAACTGCTTGAAAAAGTGCTAAGCAACAATGCTATCACCTAGGCGGTGGCGTCGAGGTCCCCATAGGCGCCTGCTATAAGTGCAAAAGGGAGAAGACAAGAAATCGCCTTGCACCCCTTCTCGTAGTACCAAAGCCTCTGAGGCAAAAAAGCGCGGGGAGGAAAGGACGGTGTGGGACCAAGCCCATAGGCCACCACCATCATTCTTTGGAAAGCATGATGGAGGCACCAAGGGATGGCAACGCCTCCCTCGAACCTCAGGCAGCCTCTAAGGGTGGCCTGCAAGCTCTGGCAGAAGCTGGTTGTAGTCCTACAGGTTTGGGGGAGCACTAGAATCATGAGGGCCCTCGTAGCACCAGCTGATGGAAGGGGCACTATAAGCCTCCAACCACTATAGACAACTCCTAGCGGGTCGCATGATCAGAACCACACTGTTGTCTCCAAATCTCTCTTCCTTCACCTCTCTCAAACACGGCTTCACAAAGGGGCCAAAAGGAAATGCATAGATATGGTTACTAGTAGTTCAAATGGTTCGAAGGTCCCTATTTAGAGGCCCAAGGGTGGACTGAGCAGCCTGAGACCCTCACGCCGCATGGCAAATAATGGGAGATCACAGCCAATGCCAGATGCACATGTAAGGTCAAGGAAATCAAGACCTCCCAAAGGCTAGGCCGGTACAGCATCAAAGAGACTACTTGGCCCTGCCTAGGTCATGAACCCCAATACGTAGCACACTGACACGGTAGGGCTCAGCAGTCACGTACCACATCGTTAGGGCATCCTTATGAGGAGGAACGTAGCCACCTACCGCATTGAATGCACTAGCCCATAAGGGGTTGAGCGATGAAGCTCGAACAAGCCATGACTATGAACCCGCACTCAACACACACACATCTCAACGCTTTCATGATCACTTCACGATCACAAAAATGCTCGGGGCCTACTATCGGGGTTATGATCCTCGGGTGTCTCAAGGTGTCGATTAGTTAGCAGGCCGAGTAGCCCATGGCACATTAACTAGCGAAAGCCCATACGATTGAGGCTCGACTAAGCCAAGCAGACCAAGCCAGATGCTAAGATCAGGGTTGGCCATGACCCCACCCATCTATCTTAGCCACACATGCAATAAGGATTCATGACCTCTCACTATCCTGACCCTTGGGAGGAATGGGGAGAGGCCAAGCTCAGCCAGGCATGACTGCTCTGATAGGGGCGGACTGCCACATTGACCCTACAAGGACTGAGGGGATAGCGGTCACCTCGGTCCAGTCAGACGCCATCATTGCACCATGCAGCATAGACAAAGACAACATCGCCTAGTAGTGACTACCAATACGGTGACCTGCCATATAAATAAGGACCAATAAGACATGTGTACAATTCTACCCACTATGAGATGGGATCCATGATGGAGGTCTTGACTTAGAGGCCATCCAAGCCAACAGGAGCCATGACCCCAAAGCTCTGGATCGTGGCCAAGCACTCCACAAGCCAACCAGGCGACCGATGACCTAGGGGCGGCTACCAACTCCTATACAACACCCCCAGGAGACCAGGAGGCAATGCCAATGGCCATGGTGGAGAAAACATCGCATTGGACGGCTGGCAAACCACCACCATGCCTACAGTGCCGCCCTGGCCAGCATAGTAGCACCATGTCACACCATGCCGCGACATGGCCACAAGACCATGACGACAACCATGCCTAGACGTGCTCCACAAGACGGCGTAGCTTGCAAGCCAAGTTAGCTAGGACCCTCCCTTAGTCTCACGACCCCTCGATCGAGAGAACCTTTGTTGGCATTTCTTAGCACAATCACCAAGTGTGGAGGTTTTAAGTCCACCCTCGGCAACAGCACCAGAAATGCCTGTTGGTATTTCTTAGCACCATCACTAAGATTGAGTAAACCTTAGTGATGCCACCAAGAAACACCAACTATGATAATTCTTAATGATTACAAAAAATATCTACAAGAGCATGGATCTATCATTGTAGCATTTCACCTGGAAGTATTCAGGGTATCATTATTTATATTTCCCAAAGGAGGGCAAGGTATAAGAGTCTAGCATGAATATGAACAAGATTACATACTTGCATTAGTAAACCAATGGTTCATGATAGGGGTAAAAACGATATTTCAAGGATAGTGGACACACATCTAGGCCAATCTCAAGGATAAAAGGAAAATAAAGAATAAAAGAATGTTCCTATGTGGAGCCAGCATGTTCTCATATAGCCGTGCAAAGAACAGTTAGTGATCATAAGTGTAAGATGGACGAGGAGATCTCTAAGCACTGGTCTGCCAACAAGCGTGAGAGACTTTAAAACTCCTACATAATACCCGAATGTGGGGGATTACAAAGGACGGACAGGGTTGTCACCACCTATTGCCTACCCCTCAACCGGGGGGCACCATCATATCTAAAGGTTCCCATGCACTCTAGCATCATGCCCGTGTACAAAGAAACTACCCATATCCACTTGAGACTCCGACCCTATGGATCGACAAGCATAGGACATGGGCAAACACGAAGGAACAATGAACCACCACCTCAACCTAGCTCCACTTCTACTCATACAAGTCATATGAATAGTTAAGCATAAAGTTGAACATGTGTTGGTATTTATTAGCTTGTCACTTGTTTTAAGTATCCACCTATTGTATGTCTACATCTCTTAACATTGCTTTACTAGGTTGTCATCCCTAGTGATGATGCCAGAGATGCTTGTTGGTACTACACAACATTACTACTAGAATAATACTAAGTAGCTCTTTATTATTTTATGTGACTAGGAAGAATATATATATATATAAGGGATCTGCAAGCGCACAGATAATATACTATTGTAAAACTTCACCCGAGTGTATTCTAGGTATCGTTATTTATATTTTAACCATAGGGAAGGTCTGGCATGGATATGTATTGATAACTTATACTATTGATGGAGAAGTAAACCATAACCAATATTCTACTCACAACAGGGGTAAGTCAAGAGGTAAATGTATATATGAATGGTGCATAATAACTAATCATTGATCACTCAGAGTACTCCTTCCTATGACATTAGCATGGCTAAGTAGAATATTAGAGGAATAATTCCTAAGTCATTCTTAATTACAAGTTAAAGCATACATTTATTAGTGCAATTATACTTAGTAATCATGGCTAAGATCAACTTTATATCTACATATAAGGGATATTACTAAGGAAGATTAAGAACAGAGCGTGTCTTCTTTCGTAACTCGATCCCACTTGTATATCTATATTTGGGGAATGGACTATAAAGGACTCAATGGGAGTGTTACATCCACGATCTACCACATGACCTAGAATATATGGTGTGTCCATAGGTAAACAACATATAAGCACCATGCTTACACAATGTCGACCACTCACCCCTTGTACTTTGGAGCAAGCGCTATACGAACTTAAGCACGAACTTGATGATAATCTAGCTATACTAAGCATATAATCAAAGTAGACGATGAACATTATAACTAGAAATATGATAAATATGAAGATGAATGTTGTAACAATTGTAACAAACATATAAAAGTAATGGTAGATACAAAAGAGAGGGGGTACAAAGGTTATACCAAACCACGCTCTTGACACGATCGGGAATCCAAGTGAAGCCTACTTGGCTCCCACTAGACCTAGCCTAACTAGCTATGCCCTAGAATATGGTGGAGCTTTGAGGATGATTAGGGTTGTTGTCTTATATATGCCTCAAGGGGGTGGTAGGGGCTGGTATATATAGGCCAAAGCATCAATCCTAATCCCTTGGATTAAACTGACTTGAATAAATGGTGTAGATGCAATCTAGGAGTTGGTGGAGAACCGACATAGCAACGGAGGGCTAATAGGTGGGCCCCAGGGGCCGCCTGGCCTGCAGGTGGGGCCGCCTAGCCCACCTAGCGGTGCCTCATCCTCCACTTTAGTGGGGAGTCCTCTTGAGTCTTCTAGAACCTTCTAAGGTTGTTTTCACTGTGGATAAGCACGATTAAGTCTGACATCTAGGTCCACCTTCACGATTTTCTAGATAAACCCTACAGAAAATACAAATTCATCAAAACTTGTGGAATTTGTTAGTTTAAACCCCTAGATCTTCATTGGTGATTACATTTGTGCCCTTATACATGTTATATTGATTGTTTATAATGTTTATTAAGTACCATCAACAACATGTTAAGATCATAACACACAAACTATATGCTAGTTCATATATCATGATTATATCTTATTCATCTCTTTTCCCTTTTTTAGGCGAGCATCAGAGTACCCATTATTTTAGATATCTCATACACTTGTTCATTTTTTTCTCAACTCTTTTTTTATGAATAACTTTTGCATAGCCCAATGCTTCTTTTCTGCAACAAAACTTTTGAAAGATAGCAACAAGAACTTGGAGCATTTATTTGGAGTGGAAACCTATCAAGCATACTTTTGGTGTTTACCCCCAGTGTAGGAGTAAAACATTTTTAGGTGAATCTAGATGGAATGGTAAGTTTTTGCTCCTACCCCTAGTGTAGGAGTAGTGCATATATGAGTGGTGTGTACGTGATCTTAATTTTAAGAGCATGACAAACCTCTCATAAGGGTCAACAAAGCTTGACTAAACTTAATGCAAAACAAACAGCATATATGTGAAAGTTTTCAAATTCTAAATAACATATAGGGCTTTGGTAGGAATTCAAGCTTTCTCATACAGGAGCTCATCATGTAGAATTTTTTTATGTTTTTTAAAACATAAATCTCTAGAACTCTAGCATCACTAGGAACAAGATAAATAGTAGCTCAGACCTTTTCATATTATATCCATCAATTACCTAGACTTAGATCAAGCATATGCTACCCACGAGTTTCAAGTTCAGAGTAAATTCTTATATCAAAATAGTAATACCCAAAACTTAGGAGAATTCAAGGCTAAAAACTAGGTACTTGAAAAGAATTATAACAGAGCAACTATTCATCATTTCCATTGCAAGAGATTATCCTCAGAGTCCATTTTATTTATTCAGCTCCGACAAACAAAATTAAGCTAGACACACATTTTTTTTTGTTTTCATTTTTAAGATCACACCTTATTAATATACTGTTATCACAAAGACGAAACTTTTATTTTGCTTTTAGTTATGCATCTTTTTTTCAAGTAACTATATATCAAACTTAGAAATAGTAAAATAGAAGGGAAAGTAATACTTATCTAGATACATGGGGATGTCCTTCCCCCAAGCTGGATGTTGTCATGGTTGAATGTTGAAGTTGGGTGATCCTTCTCATCCAGAAGTGGAGGGAGATGAAGATGACCGGGTACACTTGCTATTGATCTTTGTGCATCATCCTGCAAAATACTAACAAGAATACCAAAACTCATAGAATGGATTAGGATAAGGGGTTAGCGGTCAGCCGTTTAGAGATTAGTTGTTCTTGAGGTTTAGAAATAGTTTTGCATTGGCAAAATTTTAGCAGGATATTTACCTAATATATTTTTGGATTTTCTTATTTATGATATGCAGAACAGAAAAATATGTATGCATGGTATTTTTAGTTTTATGCCACCACAGTAAATATTCCTTGTGGGTTTTTACACACCATAGGAAGTATTCACATGGGGCATAGGATTTATAATGCAATAATGAAATGCAATCATGAAACTTTTTATCCTTCTTTTATTAGCACAATGTAAATGTAGAAAAGTAAATATGCTAAACGGAAAAATAATTTATGCAATGCTAAAAAAATATGGATAATTACCGATATTATCTCACGATGAGGGTTTGGATTTTTAAGTCCTCCGGACAGGACTCTTCTCCAATCTTGTTCATTCTTTTGGTGCATATGTCGGTCCTAGGGATGGAGACCTTGATGGTTGCACCTCTAGTGATGGTGACTCGGATGTTGTCACCTTTCCTTTCCATACCTGCTTTGTCTATGGACTTGACTTTGTCGGAGTAGGTTCATCTTTGATAGGTTCTTTATCTTCCTCCCATTCATTCTTAGGGAGTTGATTCCCTTGGCGTTGGGATGATTGACATCTCCTCGTAGAGCAGGACTTCTTTAGCTGTTTATAAGTGGTATAACTATTGAAATAACAACGTACCTTTTCTCTAGGGAATTGAAGGTGGACTTGTCTAGATCCAACATAGATGATCACATTGGTAGTGTTAAGGAACGGTCTTCCAAGGATGATGGGTGTATCATCTTCTTCTCCCATGTCTAGAACCATGAAGTCGGCAGGGGCAAACTAGTTATGTATTCTTATCATGACATCTTTCGCTATTCCTTCTAGAAATCAGATTGATTGGTTCGCCATCTGCAATTGCATATATGTAGGAAACAAAGGTTCATCACCAAATAAATATTCAAATGTTACCTTGGACATTATGTTAACACCCGACCCAATGTCGTAGAATGTCATGTGGAACATTCTTTGTCCAATGCTACACTCGATCATCGGTACGCTAGGATCATCCTTCTTAGTAAGGAATGGTGAAGCAAGGACGTGGTCGCACTCTGATCGAAGTGTGTTGATCATGTTAATTGATTCTTCTTATGGCTGCCATACCTTGTTCTTCCTCCTTCTCCGGTTCTTCTTCTTCTTGGTCACTGCTGTCAATTCAGGCAAGTACGACATTTGTGGATGTCCAAGAGATTGCAAGATACGGTTCTTGAAAGAAAACTTCTCCTTTTTATTCTTGATTGTGAAGTAGATCTTGGCACTATCCGCGTAGATGATGGATTTTGCGGTGCTTAGAAAAGGTCGGCCTAAGATAAAGGGTATCCTTACATCTCCACCTATTTCCAAAACCACAAAGTCTACAGGAACACATGATTGTCCCACTCAAACAATGACATCTTCAAGAACTCCCTTGGGGTAGCAGAGCGACTAATCTACAAGCTGCAAACGCATATTTGTGTACAACAAAGTATCTCTATTAATTTTATTATAGATTACCTTAGGCATGATGTTGACACTTGCTCCAAAGTCACAAATGGCTCCTTAGAAAATGTGAGGTCCAATGGTGATGGGGATGACAGGTCTCCCTGGATCGCTCTCCTTTTCTGGCAAGGTATAATTTATCCACCTTCCCATAGATGGTTGTATACAGTAATATGTTGCATTATGAATATCGACAAGATTTGTAGTTTCTAGATCTTCCGGTTGCCCCAGAATCTTACATTTGTCGATCGAAGGAACAGTAGCAGCTAGCTAAGCTATTTGCAATTCTTTCATTTTATTAAAGCTATGCTGGTTTTTAATGACAGAAGAGAGGTTATCCATTCTATTATTTATATTTTCTAAAACTCTATCATTAGAAGCTAATTTTCTAGATAAACCCTCCATTATTTTAGTTGGCCAAAAATCAATTCTCTCAAGGGTGGTTGATTGAAATTAATGAGATTATTACCTTGAGGGTTACCTTAGTAATTACCTTGGTAGTTTGGCCTCTGTTGCTGATTCCATCCTTGATTCTGTTGAGGACGGAAGTAGTTGTTGTTGATGAAGTTCACATCCTCATGTGTTTCAGGGTAGCTGTTCCCTGAATGCCCAGTGTTTCCACACTCTTCACACGTCATGCGGTAATCATGAATATGCATGACATCTTGCTTCTCATTGACTTGATCTTCTAGCTTCTTCATCAATAGGTCCATCTTAGCAGACATCATGTCTACCTCCTTGAGTTGATGCATACCTCCACCTCTCTTGTGGGTTTGTAGATGTTCTTCATTCCAACCTTGGTTGGAGGTCATCTTCTCCATGACAGCTGTTGTAGCTAGTATGGTGAGTGATAGGAAAGCACCTCCAGCAGCAGCATCCATAGTCTCACAGGTACTGTTGGTCAACCCATGGTAGAAAGTCTTCATGAGTAGCAAATTCTCCATCCCATGATGAGGACATTCTGATATGTAATCTTGGAAGCATTTCCATGCCTCAGGGACAGATTCGTCATGTTGTGCTAAAAACATAAAATTCTCCCACACAGAGCATTGGTCTTGCATGTGGGAAAGAACTTGGCTAGGAAGGCGGTGGAGTAGTTATCCCATGTAGTATTTCTATCTTTGTTGGCGTAGAACCATTGCTTTGCCTTCCCCAAGAGTGAGAATGGGAAGAGGTGAAGTAATATGGCCTCTTTAGTAACTCCTTTGATGGTGAAGCTGATGCAGATCTCCAGAAAGTATTGGAGATGTGCACTCACATCTTCATGTGCCTTTCCACTAAACTGGCTTGCTTGCACCATGTTGATGAGAGCGGGCTTGAGCTCAAATCCATTGTCTCCAACATTGACTATTGGTTCAGTACGGATGTTGGCCATAGTTGGAGCAGAGAATTCATGGAGAGTCTTATGGCTTCGAATTCTGGTATTAAGCTTCGCCTTATCTGGTTGTCCTCCAACTCTAAAGCTAAAACTTTCTTGAGTTTAGCCTTAGTTCTCTTAAGTAATGTGTCGGTGCAGAAAGTGACCAACATATAAATATTTGTAGTTTTACTTTACGTTGTGATCGGAGGTGGCCTAGCACTCAATGACACAGGGTTTATACTAGTTCAGGCAACATGTCCTACATCCAGTTTGAGTCAGTCGGTGACTTTATTCCTGAGCCCAGGTGCTCAAAGTTTGCAATGGGGTTACAAACGAGAAGGAGAAAGATGGGGGTACAAGAGGTTCGGTCAGACTCTGGTCTAAAGGGCCAAGAGTGATGGGAGCCTCGCTATGTGCTAAGTATTTAAGCGTGTGCACGATATAACCTTAGAGTGTCTAAAGTTACAGAGGGTGAATCAATGTAGGTGAACTGATTGATCTAAATCAATCTATCTATTGGGAGAGAGCGCATCCCCTTTTATAGATGAAGGGGATGGCCTTACAAGTGATAGGGAGAGAGTGTGTATGCTACTAAGTCTTGCTGCCCACGCCGGTGGGTACAAGATGATGGTAGGCGCCCATAATACTGCTTAGTGTCAGATGCATGTAGGAGGTTGCATCGTCTTCTTCTGGTACGACAGACGTTGGTGCTCACCATACTATAGATGCCCAGAGGCACGCAAGGGGTTTTACCATGCTCATTCGGTATGGTAGTCGTTGCGGGCACCCACAACACTGTAGGTCAAATGTCGGCACCTACAACACTATTCTGACATGCCTGCATGTTATGTTAGGGCAATCCCCTGACATATCCTATCGGTACTGTCCTATAGGTCTACAGGGTATGGCCCCTAGTCTTGTGGTTGACTTGAGTGCCTTGCCTTACCTTCTTTGCCCATTTCTTGGTCCTTACCGAGCGGGCATCCCCGGTCGATTGGTCCCAGTTGGCTCTAATTGCACCAATCGGAGATGAGCTATAAGCAGGGGTTCGATGCATTCCCGGTCGGAGAAGTGGGTTAGAGCCGGAAGTGGTGTTGAGGCCAGGCCTACCGATTAGAGTGGCCATCCAGAGGTGGGCTGGAGACCGAAGCGAGTGCTCTAGTCCGAGAGGTGGGCCAGAGTCAGAAGCGAGTGTCGCTCCTCCTCAACCAGGCCTTTCAGTTGGAGATTGGATTGCCCTTCTGGCCTATTGTTTAGGTATTTCAGTTGGCCTAGGAGTTGCACATTGTTTAAAACGCTGTCTACTAGATTGAGCCTTTGTTGGGAAGTCGATCCATGAGGGCCCTCGGGTTTATGAACCCGACAGGAGCCCCCCGAGCCCTTAGGTGATTTGAGTAGAATCGTTTGGGGGATTTTTGTCTTGATTGTGGCTGTGCGCTAGCGTACCCATGGGTATAGCCCCTAAGCCCCCAGGCGATTCAGGTAGAATTGTCTGGGGATTTTTTCATGTTGCTAGCGGGGAAGGTTTTGTTTTGTCTGTGGGTGCGCGTGAGCACACCCACGGGTGTAGCCCCTGAGCCCCGGGTGATTCGGTCAGGATCGCCTCAGGGTTTTTGTCAACGGGTGTGTGCGCATGCATTTTAGTTGAGATAGAGTCATCAGCCAAGGTGTTGTGTGTAGTCGAGGCGATCAGGCGAGCTGGAGCTCTCGGAACCTGGCATCGATGCAGCCCACGCAATCAAGGGAGTTAGTTTTGGGATCGGGTGAGACGAAACTTGCATATCCTAGCATCGGTGTAGCCCACGCAGCTGAGGTAGTCAGTTTTGGGATTGAGCGGGTCGGAGCTCGTGGATCCTAGCATCGGTGCAGCCTACGTAGTTGAGGCAGTTAGTTTTGTGATCGGATGAGTCAAAGCTCATGGATCCTAGCGTCACTGCAGCCTACATAGCCAAGGCAGTTAGTTTTGGGATCAGGCAAGATAGAGCTCATGGATCCTGGCATCGGTGCAACCCGCGCAGCCGAGGCAGTTACTTTTGGGATCTGGCGAGTCAGAGCTCGTGGATCCTGGTGTTGGTGTAGCTCAAGCAACCAAGGTAGTTAGTTTTGGGTTTCTTGAGCCCCTGAGCCCCGTTGGGCTTGGTAGGGGTCGGTTTGAGTTTTGTGTGTTACCCCGTCCTTAGTTTCTAACAACCAGAGGGGCTGAGCTTTGTTGCTTGTCTCGATTGCTTGGGCTTGAGTGACGCGCTCGGTGAGCTCGCTAACAGGTATGATTGAGTGGAATCCGGGTTCGTCGTTCGTGACGGGGTCAGCATAGCTCTCTTGTGACATTCCACTGCTCCTCAACCTGCAACCCGGTAGATGCCTGGGTCATTCCGAAGACCGACCCGGGTGGCCTATTGGCCTCCCCTCGATGGAGATTCTGTGGGTTTGGCGGAGGTTTAGGATCGAACGAGAAGGTTGAGATGACCCTGTCTTCTTTGGGGCAGACTAGGCGAGGGCCGCATGGGGCTCATCTACGTTTTCTCCCCTGGCTCTATTTGACCCGAGGCAGCCTCGAGCCCTTCATGGGCCAGCATTCGAACCCCGGTTGGTCGTTGCTCATGTTTGAATGAGGAAACTGCCATTTCGTGATGCAACATGGAGCATTGTGATGCATTTAGATGCATGTGCGATGCCTTAGTTCTTGAGCCCCTAGGCGATTCGGGCCTGAATTGTTCGGGAGGCATAGGCATATGGAATGAATGCGTGTATGGATGTATGAATGATTATAAAGAAAGAGAGAGGGTCGGTAATGTTACCTTGATGACTCGAGTGATGGGGTTTGAAGAGCTCCAATCGGAAATGTCTGACCAGGACCCACGCTCATCATTCATGATAGAGTTAGCATGGCCTACATGGGGCGTCCCTTTGCTCCATACCTGTCTCTCAGCATTTGCCTGAGCCATTCAATTGACTTAGGGAGCCCGATTATCTATCCTGGCGAAGATCTCATTGTTTGGGTTTTTTCTAAGTGCCGCCTGGGAAGGCGGAGAGCCACCCACGCGTGGTGGCATTTTTTTCTTGAGCCCAGTCGTGCGGTAGTGGTGGGCCATACCTAGGCCATGTCCCATCTTACCAAGCACCGTTCCATCGGTCAGTGTGTGTCCCATCGCTTCCCATCTGCATTGAATGGGGGAAGAGAGAAGGTTTCTCACCCAATCCTTTCACCTTTCCTCGCTTGCTCCGCCTCTTGTTTAAATAGGGGAAGGGAGAAGGAAAGGAGAACTCACAGATCTATTCATGATTCCAAAGTGTGATGTCAAGTTGGAGGTCCCCCAACGTAGATGAGATGGTGTTGGCCACCCTCGCCGAGAAGGGGTTGGTTCCACCGAAGGAGGTGGCGTACTAAGGGGTGTCGTACGTCGTCGACTTTGTCACCGTCTACGAGGCTTTCATCGGGATGGAGCCGCTCGTGGACTCCTTCCGGCGATTCTTCTTCGGGCGAGCCTTGCTGGAGAGGAAGACGCTTGGGACTACGCCGGTGGGAGGTTTCACCCTTGCATCTACTCAGGTTGGCCAGTTCATAAAGTTTGATGAGATATCTTCCAGCCATGGCAGCCATACCTTGGTGGGCAGCATCCCTACCTAGGAGCTACCTCGACTACATGAGAAGGTCAGGAGCTCCATGCTCTTATGCTGAGCATCTATGGGTGTGACTCCCTTGAGGTACTCGTTACGCCTCGCTGAAGTAGAGGGAGCGTAACCGGGTGGGGGCCCTTGAGGTCCCCGTTGTGTTCGCAGAAGTCATGGGAGCAGACCTAGGCGGGGCTCTTGTGGTGGCGTGTGTTGTGGCCTCTCCTTTGGCATTAGCCGATGCCGTCGAGCAGCCACAGTAGTATTTGGAGTAGAAGTAGTTAGAAAATGTAGTCATTGAGTTCATGGGTGAGCCCCTGTGTGAACAGTTTTTGTATCAATGAATACATCAGTTCTGTTTTTGTGATAGAATCATTATATGTTCCTTGTTTTTATCCTAGCATAGCTTTGTTTTTATCCTTTATTTTTCATACCTGCCCATTCGTTCTGTAGGCTGTAGCTTTTAAGAACCTAGGCATGGCCTACGGGGCTCAGCTGCTCATAACCGTAGGTCATGGCAGGGTGCGTTTGGTTGGGAGTAAGAACAAAGTCTCATAGGGCAATCAAAGGAATGGAATGCGCTTTTGTTCGGGGACAAGTTTTTACCATGTGATAGTAAAAAGAGAGGTAGTATTTAGTATTGTACCCTCATGGAGCCCCCGAGCTACCCGGGCTGAAAGTGTTTAGGCTAGGGTGCTTTATAGGAGCAAGTGTTGACTAGAAAGCGGTAAGACTAAATTTAGGGGCTTTATAGGAGCAAGTGTTGACTAGAAAGCGGTAAGACTGAATTTAGGGAAAATGACGTAGCTGTTCAATATTCCAAGTGTTGGTGAGAACGTTGCCGTTGTCATCCTTTAGTCGGTAGACGTCCGATCGGATCACTTCGCTCATCGTATAGGGTCCTTCCCATGGTGAAGAGAGTTTGTGCTTCTCCTTCATTGATTGGGTCCTCCTGAGTATGAGATCACCGACTTTGAGGATCCTTCCCTAGATCTTCCTTTTATGGTATCTGTGGAGAGTTTGCTAGTAGCGAGTGGAGCAGATGACGGTCATCTCGCGAGCCTCCTCAAGCAGGTCAATTGCATCTTGCTGAGCCTCCATGGCTCGGTCATGGTCAAAAGCCTTCACTCTTGGGGCGCCATGGTCAAGGTTAGAGGGCAACACTGCTTCAGCTCCGTAGGCCAGGAAGAAGGGTGTGAACCCTATGGATCAGTTAGGGGTCGTTCTCAGGCTACAGAGGATCGTTGGGACCTCTGCAACCCATCGCCTAGCATACTTGTTGAGTTGGTCAAAGATGCATGGCTTAAGTCCTTGGAGGACCATGCCATTGGCACGCTCGACCTAACCGTTAGTGTGTGGGTGTCCAACCAAGGCCCAGTCGATCCTGATGATGTATCCATCACTAAAGTCTAGGAACTTCTTCTTGGTGAAGTTAGTTCCATGGTCAGTGATGATG
Source organism: Miscanthus floridulus (assembly GCF_019320115.1). Lineage (NCBI taxonomy): Eukaryota > Viridiplantae > Streptophyta > Magnoliopsida > Poales > Poaceae > Miscanthus > Miscanthus floridulus. The sequence continues at coordinate 57,943,705 of NC_089596.1, read as the reverse complement.
CAGTTAGGAATGCCGAACCAGTAGATGATGTCGAGGAAGAATTAGACCACCTCTTCCGAGCAGATGTTGGTGATGGGCTTAGCCTCTATCCACTTGGTGAACTTGTCGACTGCTATGAGTAGGTGAGTAAAGCTGCCCAGGCCTTTCTTGAGGGGTTCTACCATGTCGAGGCCCTAGACTACGAATAGCCAGGTGATGAGGATGGTTTGAAGCTCCTGTGCCGGCAAATGCGTTTGCCGAGCATAGAATTGGCAACCCTCACACATACGGATGACCTCCTCTACATCTCGTAGTGTGGTGGGCTAGTAAAAACCTTGCCAAAAGGCTTTTCTGACCAATGACCTCGAGGCCACATGATGTCCACAGATTCCAGCATGGACCTCGAGGAGGAGCTGCTTCCCTCGGTCGGTCGAGATGCACTTCATGAGTACTCCCGACAAACTTTGTTTGTAGAGTTCATTTCTGATCTCGACGAAGGTCTTGGCGCATTGGGCGATTCATCATGCTTCGGTCCTTTCGACTAGGAGAATCTCCTCGAGGAGGTAGGCGAGTAGCGATGCTCGCCAGTCGGTTTGATCGAGTGCCAACACGGCAATGTCAGTGGGTGATGTCATCATGAAGGCACTAGGGTCGGATCCCCCGAGTGCCGGCTCGGCGTCGGGGTGTGTCTAGATCGGACCTTCTAGGATGCGGGCAGATGGTTCATGGAGATCGTTGATGAAGATCCCGCTCAGGGACGGATCCTGCCTGGTGGCCAATTTCATGAGAAAATCGGCGGCATCATTGCCCTTTCGAGGGATATGATGTAGCTTGATCCCCTAGAATTTGTCCTCTAGCTTGTGCACTTCCTAGTAGTATGCTGTCATGAGGGGGCTTTTGCAGGAGGACTCCTTCATGACTTGGTCTACGACCAACTCTGAGTCACCACGAATGTAGAGTCACGTAGTGCCAAGTTCAATGGTGATGTACAGCCGATGAGGGCCTCGTATTCCATGGTGTTGTTTGAGGCCGAGAAATGGAAGCGGATGGAGTAGCGAAGCCTACTCCCATCCGAGGAGATCAGAACCACTCCAGCCCCCAAGCCGGGCGCCATTCTAGACCCATCAAAGTACATTGTCTAGTACTTGTGGGTGACGTTCGGAGTCGGTAGCTACACCTCCATCCATTCGGTGACAAAATCTATGAGAGCCTAGGATTTCACAGTGGTACGGGGGATATACCTGATGTCATGGCCCATGAGTTTGAGTGCCCACTTGGAGATCCGTCCCGCGGTGTTGCAGTTGTGGATGATGTCCCCGAGCAGGTATGAAGCGATGACCACAACTTCATGGCCAGTGAAGTAGTGTAGGAGCTTTCGGGTCGCCATCAGCACGGTGTATAGGAGTTTCTGCACCTGGGGGTACCGAACCTTGGGGTCGGCGAGTACCTCCCTAACAAAGTATACAGGCCACTAGACCTTAAGGTGGTGTCATGGCTCCTCCCTTTCAACGACAAGGGCGGCGCTTACCACATGGTTGCTGGCCATGACGTAGAGGAGGAGGGGTTCTCCCCGTTCAGGAGCAACAAGGATTGGGGCCAACATTAGGGACGCTTTGAGGCTTTCTAGAGCCTACTGAGCTTCCTTAGTCTAGATGAAGGCATCCATCTTTTTGAGGAGCTTGTAGAGTGGCATCCCCCGTTTGCCGAGCCAGGAGAATAATTGGCTCAGGGTAGCCAGATAGCCGGTGAGCCTTTGTACGCCCTTGAAGTTGCGTATAGGGCCCATGTTGGAGATGGCCATGATCTTTTCAGGGTTGGCCTTGATGTCGTGCTCGGACACGATGTATCCTAGCATCTTCCTCTTTGGCACCCCAAAAATGCATTTCTTGAGATTCAACCTGATGTTGAACCTTCGGAGGTTCGCGAATGTTGCGGCCAAGTTTGCGATCAGGTTGTAGGCTTGAGCCGTTTTGACCACTATGTCATCAACATAGATGGCGATTGTTGGTTTTGGCCGCTCAGCTTGATCAGGCTAATCGAGCAGGTCAATTTGGTCAGCAAAGCATTGTTGCATGCACCTTTGGTAGGTGGCGCCAGCATTCTTCAGGCCAAAAGGCATGGTTACATAGCAGTATGAACCATATGGGTGATGAACGAGGTTGCGAGCTGATTGGACTCTTTCATTGTGATATGGAGATAGCCCGAGTAGGCATCCAGAAAGGAGAGGATCTCACACCCGAGGTGGAGTCGACTATCTGGTCTAGCGGCAAAGGAAAGTGATCCTTTGCACACGCTTTGTTGAGGCCAGTATAATCAACGCACATTCTCCATTTCCCGGTCTTCTTTTTAACAAGAACGGGATTGGCAAGCCAGTCAGAGTGGAATACCTCTCTGATGAATCCAGCAACCAGGAGTTTGGTGATCTCTTCGCCTATGGCCCTACGCCTCTCATCGTTGAAGCAGCGCAGACGTTGCTTAGCAGGCTTTGAGCTCGGGATGAGGCATAGTGCGTGCTTGACAACATCCCATGGTATGCCTGGCATGTCAGATGGCTTCCATGTGAAGACATCGCGATTGGCGTGTAGGAAGTCAACGAGCTTGCATTCTTATTTGGCTAGGAGCTGGGTCCTGATCCGCACCATCTTGGTTGGGTCGGTGGTGTCGATCCCCACTGCCTTGGTTTCCTTGAGTGGGCGGAAGGCCATCGAGGTTGGTTTGTTGCAGTCCAGGACTGCTGGGGTCGATGACTCCCTGAGTTGTGGGAGCTTGGTCGAGTTGATGACCGCGGTGGCAAGCTCAAAATGCTCGCGGTCGCACGTGAAGGCATGCGAGAAGGCGCTGCTCATGGTGATGACACCATTTGGTCCTAGCATCTTCAATTTGAGGTAGGTGTAGTTTGGGATTGCCATGAATTTGGCGTAGCATGGCCGCCACAAGATGGCGTCGTAGGACCCTAGGAAGTCCACCACTTCAAAGGTGAGAACTTCCGAGCGGAAGTTGGCTCGGTTGCCAAATGTGACGGGCAGGTCGATCTGCCCAAGTGGGTATGCTTGCGTTCCCAGGATCACCCCATGGAAGGGTGAGGCCGCTAGGCGGAGTTTCGACCGGGGGATGCACATGGCGTCGAGGGTGTTGACATAGAGGATGTTGAGGCCGCTGCCTCCGTCCATTAGCACCATGGTGAGGTGCTTCTTGCGGACGATGGAGTCGACGATGAGCGAGTAGCGTCCCGGTCTCATGACGTGGGAGGGATGGTCCCTCTGATCAAAGGTGATCAGAGATTTCGGCTAGCTAAGGAAGAAGGGGACATCTATCTTGGCGGCGCATGCCTCTCTATAGCATACCTTGTGTTGGTGCTTGGACCAGATGGTGTCGGATCCACCAAAGATCATGATGCATTCCTTTGGGTTGGGGAAGTCGTCTCTATCCTTGCCCACTGTGCCTCCTTTCCTGGCTGCCGCCTCTTTGCTGCCTCCCTTTTTTGGCCTATCAGAGGAAACATTTGAGGAGCATGTAGTCTGTGTTGAGGTGTTTGACGGGGTAGGTGTGGTTGGTGCACGGGTTGTCCATGAGCTTGTTGAAGTGGTCAGGTAGACCCTGCTAGGGCTACTTGCCCTACGATCAGTTGCGGCGACCAATGCGGTGTTGTCTGGTTGACGCCGATCCCTCTTGTTCTTCTTGCCCATCTGTGTGGAGGGGCCCTCGTCTTGGTCTACGTGCTTGGCCTTGCCTTTGTCCCAGCCTCCGCTGAAGACCGCTCCAACCGCCTCCTTGCTGGAGGCGTGGTTAGTGGTGACGTCGAGTAGGTCACGGGTGGTACAGGGCTTTAGGCAACCAAGCTTGTGGATCAGGGACTCATAGGTCATCCCTGAGAGGAATGCGCTGATGACATCCGTGTCGACGACATCAGAAAGAGAGTTGCATTGTTGGGAGAACCTATGGATGTAATCCTGCAGGGATTTGCTAGGCTCCTGCTGACAGCTCTTGAGGTCCCAGGAGTTACCAGGGTGGACGTATGTCCCCTACAAATTTCTGACGAAGACCCTCTTGAGGTCCGGCCAGTCACGGATGCTGTCGTGCGGGAGGAATTTAAGCCATGCCCAAACATGTTTCCCCACGTAGATGGGGAGATATTGAATGATGAAAAGGTCATCATCCACCCCCCTGGCTCAGCACGCGAGCCAGAAATCTTCGAGTCAAATACTAGGGTTTGTCTCCCTGGTGTACTTAGCGATATTTGTGGGCTGTTGGAAGCGCTGTGGGAATGGTGTTCTCCGGATACATCGGCCAAAGGCCTGTGGTCATAGGCCCTCAGGGCTGGGACTCCGGTCATCTAGCCGATGACCATGCCTAGGGCGTGTTTCACTGCTCCCCTCGATGGTTCGGTCAGGACCCATGTCACATGTCCCCATCGCCGCCCGATGGACGTCATCATCATGTCAGGCCTGATGTCGGTTGCTGATGACGCTGTGAGCGTCTTGGTGTGGTTCGAGCCATTCGTGTACCAACGGACGATGTGGAGCAAACGCCCTGTCAGACCGTGGCGTAGCCGCTGCCTTCTGAGCCATGCCTAGCAGATGGAGCGGTGAGCGGATAGAGTGATCTATCTGGTGCGTTGCTACTCCCCTAGTGGGGAGAGAGGGTGCGTATCAGAGTCACAATGCAGAGCTTTTCGCCTGTTGAACGGTGCTAGCTTCTACCAGCACCCAGAGGTTCTGGTAGACTACCCCCTCCTAGGGGTTGACAGGCTCGGGAACACCGCGCAGAAGCATTATCACAGCGGCAATGTTCTGGCTAGCCCAAGCAAACTGTGGGGGGTCATTCCCCTTGTTCATGATGTCGCGCTAGACCTAGTGGGTGTGACCTCGAGCGTCGCTCGCCGGGTCTCACGCACAAGACTCAACATGTTGTACCAAGCGTGCCGACGCAGGAGGCGGCTGGTTTTGCCGCCGTTGCCATAGCTCCTTGGTGATCCCTTGTGCGAGCATGAGGGCCCCCGCATGAGGGTCCAGAGGGGTGTGAGTCTGCAAGGACTCCGCTACCACCGGTGGCTATCCCAGAGCATCTGCCATAGCGCACTCCCAGGATGGATGGTGGCTAGGCGCCACATCATTGATGCTAGAGCCATCACTCTCAACATCATCATCCATGAGGTCGAGGAAACAGGTGGGAGCATAGCTCACCATCCCCATGAATTCAGATGTGAGAGGGGGCGGCGTCGGCATCCTTTGGAGCCCCTGGGCATACGCGTCGACTGGGGACACGAGGCCGTGGGGGAACCGGTCGCATGGCGGTCGCGGTAGGGACAACGCGGTCCCTCCGGATAATCAACGGGAGATAGTAAATAGAGAGTAAATAACAGTATGCACATTACTCATAGCAGGGTTTGAGCAGAGAGTTTGCTTGGAATGAAGCGTAGGTGCCTTGTCGTTGAAGTCGTGGTGCATCCCAGAGCCGATGGAGGGTGCCCCTCCAATGGGCGCCAGAACAAGTGCCTCCTCGTGGAGGTGTAGTACGCCGAGTCGGTTGGCAATGAAGTATAGGCTTCCAAAGAAGAAGGCCTAGGACAGCTCGAAGATGGGTCGAACCCACATCCCAACGGGTGGGAGTGCAGGAAACTCCAATGAGTAGAAGCGAGTCGTATCGCTTGAGCCCATCATGGCGAAGGTGGCGGAAAAGTGGGCCATCCGATGACCAAAAAGTATTGAGCGCACAACGTCTTCCCCACGGATGGCGCCAACTGTCGGTGCAGAAAGTGACCAACACATAAATATTTGTAGTTTTACTGTATGTTGTGATTGGAGATGGCCTAGCACTCAATGATACAGGGTTTATACTAGTTCAGGCAACGTGCCCTACGTCTAGTTTGAGTCAGTCGGTGACTTTATTCCTGAGCCTAGGTGCTCGAAGTGTGCAGTGGGGTTACAAATGAGAAGGAAAAAGGTGGGGGTACAAGAGGTCCGGTCGGACTCTGGTCTGAAGGGCCAAGAGTGACAGGAGCCCCGCTATGTGCTAAGTATTTGAGCGTGTGCTCAGTATAACCTTAGAGTGTCTAAAGTTACAGAGGGTGAATCAATGTAGGTGAACTGATCGATCTGAATCAATCTATCTGTTGGAAGAGAGCACATCCCCTTTTATAGATGAAGGGGATGGCCTTACAAGTGAGGGAGAGAGTGCGTATGCTACTAAGTCTTGTTGTCTATGCCAGCAGGTACAAGATGATGGTAGGAGCCCACAATACTACTTAGTGTCAGATGCATGTAGGAGGTTGTGTCGTCTTCTTCTGGTGTGGTAGACGTCAGTGCTCGCCATACTGTTGAAGCCCAGAGGAACGCAAGGGGTTTTACCGTGCTTGTTCGATATGGCAGTCGTTGAGGCGCCCAGAACACTGTAGATCAAATGTCGATGTCTACAACACTGTTCTAACATGCCTGCAAGTTATGTCAGGGCAATCCCTAACAAATCCTGTCGGTACTATCCTGTAGGTATGTAGGGTATGGCCCCTAGTCTTGTGGTTGACTTGAGTGCCTTGCCTTACCTATTCCGTCTGTTTCTTGGTCCTTACTGAGTGGGCGTCCCTGGTCGGTTGGTCCTAGTCGGCTCTGATTGCGCCAGTTGGAGAGGAGCTATAAGCAGGGGTTCGGCGCATTCCCGGTCGGAGAAGCGGGTCGGAGCCGGAAGTGGTGTTGAGGCCAGGCCTTCCGATCAGAGAGGCCGTCCGGAGGCGGGCTAGAGACCGAAGCGAGCGCTCCGGTTAGAGAGGTGGGCTGGAGTCGGAAGTGGGTGCCGCTCCTCCTCGACCAGGCCTTCCGGTTGGAGATTAGATCGCCCTTCTAGCCTATCGTTTAGGTATTTGGGTCGGCCCAGGAGTTGCGCATTGTTTGCAACATTGTCTGCTGGACCGAGCCTTTGTTGGGAAGTTGGTCCGTGAGGGACCCTGGGTTTATGAACTTGACATAATGCTTCTGGATCGTCGACATAGTTTATCGAAAGGTCAAAACCGGTCATACATTTCCTAGCATAAGATACATAAGTAGACAACACAGGGGTAAGCTTGTTTGAGCAGAGGTCAATGGTTATCTCGATCACATTAATATGTATAAGTTTATCAATACATCCTTTGCCTAGCTACCTTCCCTGGCAACGGTGCTAGAAATGCTTGTTGGTATTTATTAGTTTGTCACTTGTTTTAAGTAGCCACCTATTACATGTCTACATCTCTTAACAATGCTTTACCAAGTTGTCATCCCTAGTGATGATGCCAGAGATGCTTGTTGGTACTACTTAGCATTACTACAAGAATAATACAAAGTAGCTCTTTATTATTTTATGTGACTAGGAAGAATATATATATATATATGAAAGGGATCTCCAAGCGCACAGATAATATACCATTATAGCACTTTACCCGAGAGTATTCCAGGCATCGTTATTTATATTTTAACCATAGGGAAGGTCTGGCATGGATATGTATTGATAACTTATACTATTGATGGAGAAGTAAACCATAACCAATATTCTACTCACAACAGGGGTAAGTCAAGAGGTAAATGTATATATGAATAGTGCATAATAACTAATCATTGATCACTTAGAGTACTCCTTTCTATGACATTAGCATGGTTAAGTAGAATATTAGAGGAATAATTTCTAAGTCATTATTAATTATAAGTCAAAGCATACATTGATTAGTGCAATTATACTTAGTAATCATGGCTAAGATCAACTTCATATCTACACATAAGGGATATTACTAAGGAAGATTAAGAATAGAGCTTGTCTTCCTTCGTAACTAGATCCTACTTGTATACCTATATTCGGGGAGTGGAATACAAAGGAGTCAACAGGAGTGTCACATCCGCGATCTACCACATGACCTAGAAAATAGGGTGTATCCACAGGTAAACAACATATAAGCACCACACTTACACAATGTCGACCACTCACCCCTTGTATTTTAGAGCAAGCGCTATAAGAACTTATGCATGAACATGATGATAATCTAGCTATACTAAGCATATAATCAAAGTAGAAGATGAACATTATAACTGGGAATATGATAAATATGAAGATGAATGTCATAACAATTGTAGCAAACATATAAAAGTAATGAGATATACAAAAGAGAGGGGGTACAAAGGTTATATCAAACCACGCTCTTGACACGATCGCGGATCCAAGCGAAGCCTGCTTGCCTCCCTCTAGACCTAGTCTAACTAGCTATGCCCTAGAATATGGTGGAGCTCTAAGGATGATTAGGGTTTCTATCTTCTCAAATGACTTGTGCCTCAGGGAGGGTGGCAGGGGCTGGTATATATAGGCCAGAGCATCAATCCTAAGCCCTCGGATCAAAACGACTTGAATAAACGGCATAGATGCAATCTAGGAGGCGGTGGAGAACCGACATAGCAATAGAGGGCTGACAGGTGGGCCCCAAGGGCCGGCCGACCTCGCCCTCCACTTCGGTGTGGAGTCCTCTTGAGTCTTCTAGAACCTTCTAGGGTTGTTTTCGCTGTGGATAAGCGCGATTAAGTCTGACATCTAGGTCCACCTTGATGATTTTCTAGATAAACCCTGCAGAAAATATAGATTCACCAAAATTTGTGGAATTTGTTCGTTTCAACCCCTAGACCTTTGTTGGTGATTATATTTGTGCCCTTATACATGTTATATTGATTGTTTATAATGTTTGTTAACTACCATCGACAACATGTTAAGATCATAACACACAAAGTATATGCTAGTTCATATATCATGATTATAACATGACAACTATACTCTAGTTCATATGCACTACTATATTGAAGATATGAGGGCATGACTATGGAAGAACTCTTTATAATATTCATACCAAGATTCCTCTCTTCTTCCAAGGAGCCAAGCCCTCCTTGATAGCTTTGCTAGCTCACAAAAGACTACTGAAGTAAAAATACAAGAAGTGGTAGTGAGGTGTGTAGCTCCAAATGAGGTGTGTGTTGAAGGAGAGCTCCACCCCTCTTCTTATAGTGGCTAATGGTCGGTTTGGCATAGATAAATTAGGAAACCGGCCAAAACTGCCATTGCATGCCTCCATGCATCAGTCGATGGAAGCCGGGCCTAGGTGGCAGCCCTTGGGGTATGGCCACACCTCTAGTGGGCCCACCTTGTGACCGCCTTCATGTGGTCGGTTCCTAGGTGGGACTAGGCCCCTTCCACATCGATGCTCGAGCCAAGTTTGGCATGTAGGTGGGCTTTCTTCTCCTTTGATATTTGGTTGCGCGAATCTACTTTACGCTTTGCCTGATTGCACCTTTTGCTTGGTTTTCCACTTGTGTGTCCTGCAAAACATGTTTTCTCCAATACAACTAGAACTAGGTCAACTGTATATGCATGTGTCATAAGTTTATTTATTTCTCCCATTTTGGACTTTAATTGGCGGTCTGATTTGATCAATAGTGACCGCCAACAACCTTATTCTTTGTACATGCCCTGACCCCAAACTCTATATAAGGGCAGCCAAGGCAACATCTTCTTCATCTTTATCATCTCCACATTCTTCACATCCCCCGGACTCCTAAAGCTTCCCTTTAGGCAGTTTATCTCCTAGCTCTAGCTCTCCTACCTCTTCCACCATTCTTACACCCCCCATTGTAAGAACTTCAGAGCATTCAAGTGAGGAACATGCACTCGATCATCTCTGAGACTGGACGTAGGGCTTCGGCCTGAACCAATATAAATCCTTGTGTCTTTTGGATGCCACCATTATCTTCCTTGAGCAACGCGACAATCACATAAGTTTACTAGTCCGGTTTATGAAACACCGACAACTTCTCTACTACACATTGGCTAGTGAAACAAAAATATATAGATTATACCATTTCCTTTGGGCTTGTCTCCATTTCCATCATCCTTCTCCATCCATATTGAGCACTTGCACCATGGTCATCTTCATCTCCACCATGTTCCTTGCCTTTCTCAACACCATCTTGTGGACCCTAGCTTAAACACTCAAATGAAAGAATTAGTCTATGTTGTCACTCAATTATCAAAACTAAACTTGGGACTTTCAACCACATCATGTTGTAGCATGGCACAGCTTGGCCCTCACCCATGCATGTCACGCTCACACCTCACCATGGCATAGCTTGACTCAGCACACCCATTGTCTTTCTCAACTTCACAACAGATGCACACAAAAGCCACCTATTTGACTTGAGTCAATGTTTAGTCAAAATCTCATATTGAATTAAAAAAAGGCCGATCCTATTTACAATCTAACACTATTTATAACCAGAAGCAACGTGGGTAGCTGGATCAAACGTGGAGAGCCGAGTAATCTGGAGTAGCTGGATCCAACATCATAGGTCACTGCTAGGCCATGGCTCAACCCAGCAGTGCTATATCATGGCGTCGCTGTCGGGTCAATCCACGACTCGATATTGGCATATCAATGTCAGATTATGGTCTGACCCGACAGTGATACTCCCTATCATTGCCAAATCGTGTCTCTACCCGATAGTGAGAGGAGCTTCTACTACCAGGTCAATAGGATCCCAGATCATTATCCAGATCCTAGACTTATGACGGGTAGTAAAGCCTCATCACTGCCGGCTCTAGAACACACAGTGATGGGCCAACAAGAATTATGTGTTGTGTAGTAGTATTGCCTACAATTATTTTCCTCTCATAAATTTCTTCATTGACTGATTATAGTCCACCTAAAGATAAAAAAAAAAGGTGTCTTTTCTTGTCGATTGACAATCTTGAGTTAATTGAAAATAGTCAAAACTGACCGTGATATGTACAAAGAGCACCAAAAGGAGAGACAAACTGACATCATTACCCTATACATGTTGGTGCCATGCAGTGTCATTCACGCTTTCTAAGAAGTCAAATGCAGTCAACTTTGACCATTTATATATATAAGAAAATATTAATATTTATGGTATATAATTAGTATCATTAGATAGATCATTTAATCTATTTTTATAATAAATTTATTTAGAGATACAAATATTGCTAATATTTACTATAAATCTAGTCAAGCTTAAAAAGTTTAGCCAGCATGGTTACCATAACTACACTTATTCTGGAATGGAGGGAGTAAACACCCGTTGATGCATGAATCCGTACGATGCAGCTATCATTAGACTACCGTTAAAGCAAATCTTAAATTAGTGGTGGATTAATAATCATTTATTCTGGCCCCCTCTAAGAGAGTAATACTAACAAATTAAACGTGCATTATCTTTTTGAACGTAAATTGGTCGTGATGACAGTAAGGGGGTGTTTTGTTGTTTAGTCGCTTCTAAAATTCATGTCACATCGAATATTTAGATACTTATAAAGAGCATTAAATATAGATTAATTACAAAACCAATTAAATAGATTGAGGCTAATTTACGAGATGATTTTTTAAAGCCTAATTAATCTGTCATTAGCATATGTACTGTAGCACCTCGTTGTCAAATCATGAACTAATTAGGCTTAAAAAATTCGTCTCGTAAATTAGTCGCAAGTTGTGTAATTAGTTTCGTAATTAGTCTATATTTAATACTCTATGCATGTGTCTAAATATTCGATGTGACAGAAATTTTAGGAGCTCATGTAGGAACCAAACAGAGCCTAAGACCGATAGCTGTCCAATCAATCCGGCCGAGTATAGTGCCCTACCTGCCAAAAAAAAGCAAAAGAAAAGAGTATATGAGTAGTGCCCCTGATTGTCAAGCACTACATTTCCAATAAATCAAACAATATATTTTTTATAAATCTCTCTGCCCTTTTGAATTCTAAATTATGCTTAGTGTGTGATCATGATTAGGATTTGTCCCATCTGTGGCTCCATCAGTGTGCGTACAGTGCATGCACCAAACTATAACTGGCTTTATTTTTTTTATGCTTTGGCCCTCAACCACTCGTGATTTTTTTTTAATATATATGAATCTGTTTCGTGTGGCGAAAGCTATACAGGTACCTTACAATAGCTTGGGTACAATACATGTGTAGAGTGGGGATAATCTAACTAGGGTTATTTTTTTCCTGTTGTCTGTGACCAACAATGTTACCAAGATCAAACAGGAGAGCTAAAGAAAATAACTAGTGTATATATATTATATAGTGTGATTATTTCTCTAGTTTTGAAAATGAAATATTCCTATATACTAGATTTTATAAAGAAAGACACAGTACAATCGTGGATATATAGCGTGGGCATATACAATTAGTGCACGGCATTGTACAGAAGTATTGAAAATTTGAAATACGTTTTCAATTGAACATATATAGAGAAACTTCTCTGTTTACTGACAATATTTCTCTAGAAAATCCAGCCATAAATAAAAGAATTAAATTTGTCCAGTTATCTTAACTATTACAAATTGAAAGCCACCAACGGAGGCTCGAAGTTAATCCTCACAAGATGCACTTAGAAAAAATAAATCTTAGAATATTTCATGAAAAATATAATCATTTTCCGTTTGATTAATTTATAGATTCTAATCATCATTGTCAATAATAGTCATTAGGTCTATTTTGTTCTATAAAAATTACTCACACCTGCTATTATCAGAAATACATAAAGAAGCAACCAATAAATTTGCGTCTAAATTACACAACTTATTTATCATTTTGAAAGGTAAATTAAAATAGCCCCCTAAATTTACATTTAAATTACACATATCTGCCATTATGAAAGTTAATGTAAAGTAACTCCTAAATTTTCTTTTATACTACCCACATAATGACAACTGATTTAAAGTAGCCATTTTATTTTGTATTTAAATTATCCATATCCGTCGCTATAAAATATAAACTAATATATCCTTCAAATCTAAGTCTAATACCAATATACAGTATTATGGAAAAAATAATTCAATAACCATAAAGTGTGCTATATGTTTCTAAACTACACATTTCTACCATTTTAAATTTAAAATTAAGCATAAATGCTATGTGTCACCATATAGACCAAGTAAACATGCATACATTAAGATAAAAGCAATCTTTATTTAATAGTTTATTAATAGTGTAAAAGTGTTTCTTTAACAAGCCAAATATAGTGCTAATGTTTTCTGCGAACAGGCCGCCAGTCTAGTGGTTGGAGCTCCTCAATAGCACCCCAGAGCAGGCTAGGATCGAATCCACACGGGGATGAATTTCTTGGGCTGGGTTTAAAAAACAAAAAAAATAAGGTAGGGGGTTCTCCTACCAATGGTTAAAAAAATGTTTTCTTGAATTTCCCAAAAGGTCAGTTTCAATGGACAGATGAGGCCGGGATTATAGTGCTAGAGGGGTCTAGCTCGTGTAACGTGCCTTCGTCTAGCAAGAAAGGGTGTTCCATCAGAAGTCTTCTTCACATGAATGTTTTCCACATTTTTGGACTTAGCGAAGAAAGAAAAGCGAACTATATGTGTCTTCTAATTTGACCCAATCGCTAGAAGCCTAACACTCTATACAGTAGACGAATGTTGCCTCTCTTTTGTAGTGTCAACTTAATAACTCATTTCCTTATGATGTCTTGTTTCTTAAATAAAGGAATAATCATGTCATCAGAAATCAAACATATTCTACCAGCAGTACTTATGGCTTCGTTAGTAGCTTATGAACGCACGACCACATTCATGTTGCTTCTATCTAAAAGAGATTGTTCCTTGCCGATTCACACCTTGCTTCTACTGAAATACTACACTAGCTAGACACGTGAATTTTCCCTCAACATAATAAGTGCCTAGTATTTCACTACTGGAGGCCGCGGCTTTGCCGAGTGTTTTTACACTCGGCAAAGAGCCCTTTGCACTCGGCAAAGGCTTTGCCGAGTGTAGCACTTGACAAAGTCCGCTCGGCAAAATTTTTCTTGGCAAAGGGTCTTTGTCGAGTGCTTTTTATCGGGACACTCGGCAAAATAAAAAACAATTTTACCGAGTGCTTGGGCGGCACTCGGCAAAATATTTTCGGCCGTTGCGGCGCCGGCCGTTAACGGTTATTTTGCCGAGTGCCCGACCCATCGCTCGGCAAAAAAAAAATTATTTTTTTAAAAAATTTCTTTGCCGAGTGCCCCAGCCCAGGCACTCGGCAAAATTTTTTTTATTTTTTTTAAAAAGTACTTTGCCGAGTGCCCCTGTCCAGGCACTCGGCAAAGTTTTTTTTATTTTTTTAAAAAAATTACTTTGCCGAGTGCCCCTGTTTAGGCACTCGGCAAAGAATTTCTGAATTTTTTTAAAAAAAATACTTTGCCGAGTGCCGCGGCGATGCACTCGGCAAAGAAATTTTATTATTTTTTGTTTGAAAAATCTTTGTCGAGTGCCTTGCCCATGGCACTCGGCAAAGACCCCAAGAATTGCAATTTTTTTACATTCCATTGTAACAGACAATATATATATATATATATATATATATATATATATATATATATATATATATATATATACATCAATCATCACATCTATATCACCAACATGCATTATATATCACAAGCACACGCATATTTAATAAATCCATCGAAAATCCATCACAAATGCACCAAAGTTCAACATCACAAGTTTATTATTACAAGTTCAACATCACAAAGTTCAACATCCCTACTGCGGAGACGGAGACTGCAGGTGTGACCCCCTGGACAGCGGTGAAGGATCGGACTGCGACGAAGGGTTGACGCGATCAGCCGCCGGTGACACGCTAGCGGGATTGTTTGAACCCGCCGACGGAGGCTGCACAAAACAGAAGAGATTGCATGTGTTAGACTCAAAATTGAAAATTTTGGCAGCACCTCCCCTGCACGGGGAGGTTTCCAACCTGCAAAAAACAACGGCACGAAGGCCGACAATCACAACGGCACGAAGGCCGACAATCCCAACGGCATGAAGGCTGAAAATCATAACGGCACGAAGGCCGACAATCCCAACGGCACGAACGCATTAAACTTTCATACTCACAGGAGTGAAGTGTCGAACCGGAGCTGGAGCTGGCAACTGCACTTGGACACCCGGTGCTTGCCCGATGGTTTGCATGATCTGATACATGTCCGCCATCTGCTTCTTCGTGGCCTCCAGCTCTGCGGTTAGGTGCGCTTACGTCTCCCTTGTCTTTGCCAACTCAGCCTATAGTGTTTCAATCACATGTTTCAGTATTGCAAATCTGAATAATGTGTGTAACGTTCAATGTACGATGAGTGAAACCAAAATTACCTGAAGTTCGTCGACCCGCGACAGTGTTGGAGTAGGCCGTGCACGTATGGGAAGGCTTCTGGCCATGCTCCGTGCCCTCACGTCGGAGAGAGAGGGTGCAGAGCTCGAGGAGTTGGCATCGTCTGCAATCCATAATAGGCCCGTGCTTCCTGCCTTGCCCCAGCCTCACAATCATCTCTGTCTCAAGGGGCTCAATGCTCAGATTATGATCTGAGCCACGGAGCGCCCTAACCGCCTCCGTGTAGTCTCTGACCTTAGCGTGGATGCTCGGGTCAGAGTAAGCCTAGGCAGTGGCATCCGGGTTGAAGACGACATCGGATTTCACCGGGCCCATGTGGGACACAGCCCATGCCCCAAATTCCGACACCGGCACGTCCGGGTGGGCCACCTCCTGCGAGAAAGACGGCAAGATGATTAGAAATCAGGCAAAATTGAGCGTTAGAATAGATAAATGACATCTCGTACAAGTGCCCGCTTGAATGCGGGGAGGTTGCGGCTGCCTTGGTGGTGAGTTGGAGCGGTCCTCAGTGCCCGCTTCCGCTTGCCTTGCTCGTGCTTTGCGATGTACGCCGGGTCAAGGTACCTGTCCACGATCCTCAACCATACCGATCTATGCAGCATGCACCACGAGGCTGGCACCTACACATCATCAAGTGTTTGACATATAAGAAGATCAATTCTGGACCTACTAAATCCCAAAACGAATCAATATTATTCACCTACCTAAAGGTACTGCTCCTTGGTCAGCGCCACCTTTCTTGTGCCGGTTTTGTTGAGGGGCTCTTTCTTGATGGACCTATAGTAGTCGACGTGGGCCTGGAGTCGCGCCTCGTGAATCATGTCGCCGACGTACTTCTTACAGGCTCTGTGTGCCGTCTGATCCGCCAGGGTTTCTCTACCTTCTTTGACCTTGAAGTACCTCTGCATACAAACACGATGTATCTGTTCATTATTTCAATAAAAGACTTAAGCAATGGAGGAGATGTATTGAGCTATGTTGTGAGACACTTACCCAAAAGTCCACCAAAACCCACTCCTGCTTGTTGTCCTGCTCGTCATCCGAGCCAAGCTTGTACCTGTCCCATGACCAGGCCGGCTCCCACCTCCCCTCTTTCAAGTCCACAAGGTCGGAACTTGATCACATGTGGAGATGTCTGGGTTTTGGCATCTGACGTCACAACTTGCTCGAAACCTTCACAATTTTTTACCACAGCCTCCACATGCGATAACACGACGCCTCGACAAGTTTCGTGATTTTTGAACTTCGTTTGCATTTTATATAATTTAAAATCACATTTCCGGCAAGTACCTCGACATGTTATGTCAACGAGATGCTCGAGATTTCATGTGAGTTCCTGGATACGGCCTAAACATGCCCTAAATATCATGAGTATCAATTTTTGGATGACCAAAGTCTATTATTCCATGTACCTGCAGTTCAAATTTGAAATATCCCGAAAAATTCGACGAAACGAAATAAACTAATGAAATATATCAAAAAAAAGTCAAAATTGCCACAAATTTTAAAATAGAGTTTGAAATACTGTCACAGGGCCCCAGAAAAAAATTTGGGCCCAAAATCAAAAAAAAAATTTGCCGAGTGCCGGCCTAGGGGGCACTCGGCAAAGTTGATTTTCAAAAATAAAAAAAATTTGTCGAGTGTCTGGCGCTGGCACTCGGCAAAATAAGTTTTAAAAAATTAAAAAAAAATTGCCAAGTGCCGGCCCAGGGGGCACTCGGCAAAGTTGATTTTCAAAAATAAAAAAAAATTGTCGAGTGCCTGGCGCTGGCACTCGGCAAAATAAGTTTTAAAAAATTAAAAAAAATTACCGAGTGCCCAAGGCTTACACTCAGCAAAATATGTTTTTAAAAAATAAAAAAATTTGCCAAGTGCCTTGGTCTGGCACTCGGCAAAATAAGTTTTTAAAAATAAAAAAAATTTGCCGAGTGCCAGCCGTTAGGCGCTCGGCAAAATCTGACGGCAGGTGGCCGCCGTCACGGGCCGACCACCTTTTGCCGAGTGCCGCGGCACTCGGCAAAGCCAGTTTTGCCGAGAGCCAGGCTTTACCGAGTGTCTGGCACTCGGCAAAGCCACCTTTGCCGAGTGCTTTATTTTGGCGAGGGCGGCACTCGGCAAAATATTGCTTTGCCGAGTGCTCCGATAAAAAGCACTCGGCAAAGTCTCAGGCACTCGACAAAGTACAGTTTTCCAGTAGTGTTTTATCAGAAGTAATAAAACATATCTTTTTGTATTTGGAGTTAGTCTTATAATGTTTTATGATTAGCAGCGTAAATTGCTACTTAGCCTTTTATTTTTCAATATAATAATAAGTGCCTATTGTTTTGTTGGATCATATATAATGTAACAAAAACTAGAAAAAAATATAGCCCATTCAACTATACATAACTTGCCTTGTGGCATTACGAGAACGTACATTTATTTGCAGTGACCATATTTGCAGTCCATATTTGCAGTGACCACAAAACTGGAAACACTGTTCATGCTGGAATTTGATGAGAGAAAAACACTGCTCCGGCTGAAAAAAAAAAGGCCAGTCAGCCCGTCGAAGTTGACCAGCCGAACACGCTGAATGGCATGCTGAGTATTTTGCCATCAATGTAAATGCATTTTTAAGTTCGAGAACGTACAATTCATTGAACCTTATATGCATGTATAACATTACCACGTTGCAATATCACTGAGAATAACGAATTTTGCAGTTTGTGTGTCACCGCGAAAGAGATGTGTGTCTATTTTCGCGTGGGAAATTAATCCCATTGCATACACGTTATGCCAATACAAATATTCACGACGTCATATCAGCCAGCTGTTGTTGGGTAGCAAAATTCAAAGCAGTATCCTAGCTAGTTTCAGAAGCTGACATGATATTCCACGATGTCCCACCAGCTGACCTGACCCAAGCCTGCCACGTCACTCTTCCACAGCCCCGGTGATGTATCCAAAATCCCATTCGAACTAAAGGCTAGCTAAGCAAAGTGCATCCATATGGAGGAGTATGAAATCAGAGTACTCTTCCACGGCACGACCGATGAATCCAAAACCCTATATATGCACGACAAATAAAAAGACGTTGAACTGTTGAAAAAATTTTCTTTAAATAAAAGAGCCTACGTATATAATATATATATACTATATAATAACACCCATACAAATATAGGAGTACATAATATGATACAAAAGACATGACAAACTAAAATGCTACATTAATTAATGAACCCAGGAGTTGAACATGCTTACTGATTGGTACGTACAGTACAATACAACAACGGTAAATAAATGAGAAACAGTAATAAAGAAATGATTACGATTAAGCAGTCGACAGCGTGTAGTGGAGACGCTATTAACGCAACCAGCGACAAAAGCCGCACACACTCCCTCCCAACCAGCCGCTTCTTTCTTTCTTTCTTCCTGCTAGGTGCTTTCTTCCTCCCATCGTCCTTCGTAGCTTGATTCTCTCTGCCTGCCTGCGCTGGTAGGCGCGGGAGCCTCGCTCTCTCTCCCACCTACGACACGGCTACACTTAAACAGCAAGCACCTGCGGCTGCGGGCAGGGAGAGCTGCTGCTAACGGATCGATCGGAGAGCTAGCTGCTGGCCATGGAGCCTGGTCCTGACGCGCCTGCTGGTGGCGGAGGAACCAGTAGTACTGCGCCAGCGGAGGCCGGGCCGTCGCCGTCGCCGTTGTCGTCCTCGGCCGCCGCCGCAGCAGCCTCGTCGTCGAGCCGGCAGCAGGCAGAGCAGGAAGGGACGCCGCAGCAACAAGCCGGAGCACAGCAGCTGAGGCAACAGCCGGCAGCAGCCCCAGCGCCGGCGGCCCAGGCGGCTCAGCCGCAGCCACTGGCGCAGCAGCCTCCGCCTCCGCCGCCGCCGCCACCGGCGGGGCTGAGCCGGTACGAGTCGCAGAAGCGGCGCGACTGGAACACGTTCCTGCAGTACCTGCGGAACCACAAGCCGCCGCTGACGCTGGCGCGCTGCAGCGGCGCGCACGTCATCGAGTTCCTCCGCTACCTGGACCAGTTCGGCAAGACCAAGGTGCACGCCGAGGGCTGCGCCTACTTCGGCCAGCCCAACCCGCCGGCGCCCTGCGCGTGCCCGCTGCGCCAGGCCTGGGGCAGCCTTGACGCGCTCATCGGCCGCCTCCGCGCCGCGTACGAGGAGTCGGGGGGCCGCCCGGAGTCCAATCCGTTCGCGGCCAAAGCCGTGCGCATCTACCTGCGCGACGTAAGGGAGGCGCAGGCCAAGGCGCGCGGCATCCCCTACGAGAAGAAGAAGCGCAAGCGAGGGAGCGCGGCAGCGCCTCCAGTCGCGCCGCCTCCTGTTGTAACCGCAGGGACGACGTCAGGGGCCGCCGGCGGTGAGGAGGAGGACGACGACGACGATGAACCATCGCCGTCTGCAGGTGAACCACAACAGCCGGCGTCCGCCTCGGCTCCTCCTCCTGCAAGTACTTCCAGCGCTAGCGCAAGTAGTAGCAGTTCCGCCGCTGCCACGACGACGACGACGACAAGGAAGGAGGAAGAAGGATCCGCGCCAAGCTCGTGATAAGGGTAGATCATCTACTAGCCTTTTGATTCAATCATACCATCGCCGGCCTCCCAATTCTAATCCCATCCCACCACCTCCATCTTAAATTTTTTTAGTTGCTTATTATTACAACTATATATTGTTATTGTTTGTTTGTATAAGAGAGGTCTAAGGGACTTGGAGGATCATGTTAGGAGTACATACATATAAACAAAACATATATATCAGTTCACTTGAAGAAAAAAAAATTAAATTTGCATTGCAGGAAGTATAGTAGAGAAAGATAAGTTCTCTGCTCCAACTCAGATATATTATATATACATATATGATATCTTTCTTCATATATAGTCAGGATACATGCTCAAGCTTTTACCCTCTGCTGATTTGAGTGCTATATATGGGGTCAGTCACATTGATATGGATTTCCAGTGTGATGTCTGTATTCCTGCTTAACAAGTAATCATGATTGTCTCAGTAGTGCAGCCTGTGGACTCTCATCCTCCATTATTATATTCTATTAGTTTATTTATTTTCCCTCCATTTTCTAGGTCCCATTCATCACATATTCACATTTCAGTCGTCTCAGATGGCACTATCGCTCGTTGGAGCGGAGAACATAGCTAGGGTCCACACACATATATATACATAATGTTTGAACAGTAGTTGTTGAATGAACGTAACCTTCGGTATTGTATATACAATTCTATATATACAACATTAGTTGCCATGTCCTTGCAAAAGGAAGAAGAATAAGAGTTTTTTGTTTTGACTTCCGCAGAGAACGAATGATCATCAGCACCCTAACTATCATACATATATTATAATTGTTTCTTTAACAAGCAATTTCGTGGGTGCTTTGTGTACTACAGTTGCAAACAAAAAATAATGTGTGTGAGCTGAGTACACCAAAAAGTAGCACATCACATGTCGGTCTCAATACGATATATCTGGATTAAATGTGCAACAGTGCATACATAACATACATAAGCTTCTCGAATCCATATAATTGCTTCTCTTCATCTTTTTGTTCTGGCGGCCACTGCCAGCATGATGAGATGATATGTCATGTTGTCTTGATCATTTGTGTACCTGTATTTGGAGTTTCTATTGTAATGACTCCCCAACGGTGCGTTATTCATGCTCACATATATAGATAATAAAATGTTATTGTTTTTTTTTTTGTGATCTCTGTGTTCATATATGCTAATTGTTCATGGATGTTTCTCATAAATAAAAGGAAAAAAAATGTATTGACGCATAATATTCCTGGTTACTAAAATAGATTAGATGGCTGCCTACATAAGATATGCTCCTTGAAATTAAATAATAATGTGCTGTTCATGAATCCATATATTTGCATATATGCATATGAAAACTATATCTTTATAACTCTAACTACAAATATATCCATACATAGATATTTTTATAGTAATAGAAAAACGTATGAATAGGCTTGTCTTTAAAAATATATTATTAAGCAGTATCATTTTTAAACTTAAAAATAAAGTACAATAGAATATTTTATAGTTCTAATTGTGCCTTTGAGATGTACTCAGCATCCAAAATAAGGACACTCTCTTTTTGTGGCTAGAGATGGTGGATATAGTTATTATCTTAAATTTTTCTTGAAGATGCATGCTACTTGCCCATTTTCTTTAGAATTTCAAACGCTGACATCAGGTTGTCTTCTAATAATGCACATCAAGATTAAAAATAATAATACATCAAACTATAAGCAATATATAGTATAATGGTTCCCCTTTTCATCGATCTGTTCATATTCTATATATAAGAAGGTAACTCGATCATCAGTATTCTCCAAAATAATCCAAAGCAATGTTTGTTTTAGTCTGCATATTGTAGTTTTGGGACTGTTACAATCCACAAGCTAGGGGAAGAATGCATATTGTTGGATTTTAACAATATGGTATGTGGATTGTCATTATATATAATCAATAAGGACCTATTTGTTTAGGCTTGCAGATTGTATAACAACCTGCAAGCTGGAACCCTTGAATCCACGAATCATAAACAGAGTTTAAACAGATTAATTAGGTTGTCAAATGCAACTACTGCTACATCTTGGGAGTTCTCTTATCATGTTTAGATGCATCTAAAAGTCTACAATACAATTGTTATTTCTCTGTGCTTTTGTCTCATTCTCTTTGCATAGTATATGCGTCAGCCTGAAATAAATTTAGCTGAGCATTCGGAACGAGAAAAGAATACAAAATGGAAAAACAAACATGGTAAGGTAGAATCCGTTTACATGGGAGAGAGTACATTAAACAGGGAATACTGTAAAAGTAACTGAGCTAGCCGATCTTGGTAACTTTCTTTTTCTCTTTCGGTGGGGGAGATGTGAGGGTTTTTTTTCCGACAGTCAGTCAGAATGAAATCTAGTACACGAGTACGATCTCCTTGATCGACGAGCAGCCATCTGAAAACTCGCAAATTCTCCTTGTACAGTACCGCATGCAGGTCCAGTCAGGTGAACAGTGTCATTGACATATCAAAAGACACCCACGGAATGATAGGCACCCCTGCAGGCAGTACTGCTCCTGTTGTGCTCCAGTTCTCCCAGGAAATAGTAGTCCGCCGTACATGTGCTGATTCATGTCTCTGCTCGATCTGCTCGTCGATGAGAGAGAGAGAGACGGTGAGGGAGAGGGAGAGGGAGAGGGAGAGAGACGATATGATGGAGCCATGGAGGAGAGCTACCCTTGGCGTCTCTCTCTCCTCTTGTGGTTCTTGGAGCTTTTTGTCGGTCGGCCTGCAGCTCTTTTACTCCTCTACCTACCTTCCCTCCGCTCCTTTTGTTTGCTTTTGAACTGACGTCACACCGTAGCCCCAGTGGCGGATCTATGATTGGGACAAAGGAGGGGCTGAACAAAGAAGATTTAGGACTAAAGCTAAAAATTAAAGGTGAATTCAAACTAAGCTACAGTAATTAATGAAGGATTAAGGCAGCTTAGGAGGGGCTGTAGCCCCGGCAGCCCCCCCTTAGATCCGCCACTGCGTAGCCCCATGGTGGCCCGCGTCGTCAGCGGCAAGTCCGGTACCGGATCCTCTTTCTCTACTCCAGCTCTGCAATGATAGGGCTTGGTTTGGAAGAGCTTTGGCAGCTTTGGATTCAAAAAAAAACTTTAGATCTATTTTTCCGAGCCAATTAAATAAAATCCATGGATCAAGGGCAGCTCCACGGATTTTGTGGAGCACTTCAAAAGGTGCTCTGAAAACTCAAGTTTGGTAGAGTTGGAAAAGATTACCCACTATGTCACATCACAGGTTACACGTATATCCGTCCGTTTCTTTCTTTTCCATACACCACGCGCCTGCTTCTATCGCCAACCACAAGCGCAGCAGTGTGCGCCGCCCAACTCATGCAAGCCGCCTGACACCTCACCAGCACTCCTAGCCACCACCGTGCATGCATGCTTAGCCCTACCGCACCCCGGCGAGGAGCTCCGACGGCCATTCCGAGCCCTACCAAGGAGCTCCGACGGCCGCACCATCCTCCCCACCGTGCCACCCCACGTATCTCCCTTCCTACCGCGCCACGCCACACCACGCTGAGGAGGTCCAACGACCATGATGTCATGCCTGTGCTCCGAGCCCGCCGAGGAGCTCCGACAGCCTTCCCGCATGTTGTGCAAAACCTCCGAGACCAGCCGCGCCATTCCACCGCCGGTGCAAGTGCTCTCGGCGACAACAGCGCCATCCAAGAAGACGATAGGTCACGTCCTAGCAATGCTAGTCACCCAACATACTTCTCGGATCCATGGATCACTAGTGGAACTGGATCCGGTAGAGGGCAATTGACAATGATAGGACTTCCCTATCACTATTAGTTCCTGACCCACTAGTGACACAGTCTAGCTCCTTAACCGATAGCGATAGGATGAAAATCACCGTTGGTTCATGCCTACACTAGACAGTGATTTGACTGGCTCACTATTGGGTTAAGAACATACCCGGTAGCACTGTTTGTCTAAACGGCTGTTTATTCCTTTAAACAACGGTTAAATAGTAAATGATGGCCACCCATGTCATTTAGGCCCTAAATAGTGAATTAAACAGTTGGATCGTTTAAACTGTTAAACAACCATATAAACGTTCTAAACAAATCAAGTTAGACGTGATTAAATGACCTAAATGGCCATTTAATTCACCATTTATTCAATGGCAACTACCAAAATTGTAACCAACTAATTAACATTGTAAGTATATGAGGTGGATTGTTTCTTCCAAAAAAAATATTTAATAGAATACATATTTTTTTACATACGTAAATATGTATTACTTTTTTAGCATATGACGTTAACCTAATATTAGAATGCTTAGCAATAAGTACTACTTCTAACATGACCATGTAGGAAGGATGTAAATCATCATATATCATTGGTCTGCTATGAGTGCTAGCCCTCTCAGCAAATGGATTCATTTCATGGGTTACAAAGTCAGAGGAAACCTTACATTTATGAGTCTTTTATCTGTGTCACAAACAGTTTAAAATTTCATATCTGTCACTAAAAAGGTCGTGGCGCCTAACGTGCCACGGAGTAAAATTTCTCGTGCCACTGCCGTGAGAATGTGGCATGATGGCTATTCACTGAAGTGTGAAACGGTCTTACCCTTGGCGTTGACCGAGCTCGAAATTTTTGCGGTTTCCCTAATGCCGCAGCCATGGCCACAATACCACCAATTGCTTGCTTGGCGCCAAAGCATTGTTGTGTAATTTCTTCATAGATCATTTCACCGATGAAGCTGACGACTGCGTTCGTTTGTGCCTGCCGTGGCACTGTGGCAGCGTCGAGCGTGACAATCTTTGTGGTGGTGCGTGAACTCGGAGCTAAAGTTGTGTGGGCATCAGCGAACACGCATCAGCGTTGTGTGGGCAAAGGAAGCAACCTCACGTTGGCACCCTCGAAGAACCTCTCTTGGTCTCCTCATCCTGCGTCTTCGTCAGGCCAGTGTTGCCACGGCATCACCAGCACGCCCACCTCCTCGTCGGCCTTCCGGTTCAGCAGCGCGCTCACCCGTGTGCGTCTCATGAGCGTGAACTGCAGGCGGACGCCGAGGCTCGTCGTGTGCGTCTCATGGGCGTGCTCGCGGCTCGATCGTGTCGTCGCAGAGATCGAGCGAGCACTCGAGTGGCTGTAGTCCAGAGGCGCCCATGCGAGCACGGACCCGACACCAAGGACGCCGCGCCGATGAGGTGCTCGTTCAAGCATTCAAGCTTGCCAATATCTTCATGAGCTCCTTTTGCTTCTCAGCAAGGACACAAACGTCAGACGGTCTGACATCAACGAGAACAAGGGAAAGGTTTGTGATACTCAACTTGCAAGAACAGCACAAAGCGTGGAGGGCCACTCACCTCAGAACGTACGTGCAGTAAGTAACGGCAGTTGTCAGCCTATTCCGCTGGGCCTATACGATCATGGATTATAAGCTGGAATAGTATTTTTCTATTACACCAAACCAGTCAAACCAGCCAGCAATAAATAATCAACGATCGTTTACGACGAAACGAACATGCTGGATATTCATCCTCCAATTGTTTTGGGCGTAAAGAGTTGCTGATGCTGCCTGTCGACGGCACCATTTGATCCTGATGGATCCGGCTTGATTAATAAGAAGGACGAGTGGCATTGTTGCTAGGAGCTTTCATTAGTAGAGAAATAATTTTTGATCCACTTCGAAATTTGGCTTTAGTCCCGATATTTTTCGCGCCCGGGACTAGAGAGACCTTTAGTCCCGGTTTGTAGCTCCGACCGGAACTAAAGGTCCCTGCCCAACGGCTACTGCGGCAGACTTTTGTTGCAGGGGACCTTTAGTTCTGGTTGGAGCTACCAACCGGGACTAAAGGTTAACTTTTACTCCCGGTTGGTCCCTCCAACCAGGAGTAAAAGTCTACTCCCGGCTGGAGGCTCCGTCCGGGACTAGAAAGGGACCTTTAGTCCCGGTTAGTGTCTCTAACCGGGACTAAAGGTCACCTTCTATATACCCCTTCTTCCTCCCCGAGCCCGAGCCACTTCGACCTCAGTGTTCTTGCTTCATCGCCGGCCTCTCTTCTTCCTCATCGCCGGTAATCACAAGATTTCTTCGATTCCTCCATCGATTCTTCGGTTCTAAAGGTTACCAACTTTATACTCTCATGTTTCATCAGTAGCATATCTCATTTTGTGGACTAGATATATGTGGTTTTTTATGGTGGATTTTTTTTATTTGTAAGCCATTTAAGCTCAAAATCACTTTAAAGTTTGCATATTTGGATGAAGGAAGGTTAAAGTAGTTATTCAAAACTAGTATTCAACTTTCATTTCTAGCATGCATAGCACACTTCATGGTTTAGAGATATAGAGAATTTTAGAGTTTTTTTTATTTGTTTATAAAATGAGAAATTTATATTATATTAAAAATGAGTATAGAGAGTAGATGGCAACTGCTTCCAGGTCCTTGGTCTCTCATCGGGTTCCAAAGCGACTGAGGCCGGACCTCCCTCTCATTGCATGCGGCAAGTGTGAGAAGAAGATTATGATAGAGTACCGAGTGAGGAAGGAGTGTCCCAACAAGGGCCGTATCTTCTACAAGTGTCCGGATCGCAATGTGAGTTATTTTTGTCACATTTGATGATTATGGTTAATTTATACTTATTTTCATGATGATTGTGATTAAAGTTCTAATTTTTTGTTTTAATTTCAGTGGGATGGCACTGGATGTTTAGGCTGGTACTAGGAGGAAGAGTATGTTGAACACGTGCAAAACTCTCTTGACAGGCGGCTAAGGCGGCTGATGAGGCAGTGATCCTGCGGAAGAAGCCCATGGATGTTGAACAAACGCATGATCTGTCTGTTTTAGTTTGGATTGGTCGCGAAATCCTTATGCTGCTGAAGTGCATTTTAGCTTTAGTTTTTTTAGTGGTAGTTGGGATTGTCTACATTTATCGATGCGGGACCCACGGGATACACCGCAAGGAAGAGAGGAGATCTAGTTTGATTAGGATTCCTTCCATGTAATCCTAGTAGTAATACTACCATGTAATCCTACTAGAACTCTACATTGTAAACCGACTAGGACTCTGGCTTCCTGACTATATAAAGGAGAGCGGAGTTCCTAAACAGAACACATAACGCAACACTTCACAATCAATCCAACGCAAAGGCTAACGCCGATTGGACGTAGGGCTATTACTCGATCATGGTCGAGGGCCCGAACCCGGATAAATCGACTGTCTCTTGCGTTTACCGTCGAGTTCTGCATACGCTAAAGCCTGAACATACTGCCCTGGGTACCCCCGTGGCAGGCTATCGGTGGTGAAACATCGACAGCTAGCGCGTCAGGTAGGGGCTTTCGGCAAAATCGTGATCAAGAGCTCGATGGACCTCAAGATCAACATCATCCACGACGATTTTAGCATCTGGCGGCAAGGATTTTATATCTCGATGCAACTTGAAGGCAACTAAAGATTCGCCGAGTCAAGCGACGACCTCGACAATCCGCACCCTAGATGAGTTTCACCCGCCGGCCGATCTAGCTCGGCTCTGCGCCTTCTGGTTCGGGACGCCTGCTCTCGCATGCTGGATTTCGTCGTGACGTAAAACCGCCTGCACGACTGCATCAACAGTTCAAGCACTAGAAAGCTTTATTCGATATCTCATGGACAAATCACATGATGACACACCGGCCGATGGTAACGCCTCAACTAGCAAACGAAGATGTACACGCCCCTCCCTGTTCCTACTTCTCCTTGGTTGGACATTTCTATGGATTTCATTTTGGGGTTACCTCGAACTAAGAAGGGGTGGGACAGCATCTTTGTTGTTGTTGATAGATTCTCCAAAATGGCTCACTTTATACCATGTCATAAGAGTGATGATGCTAGCAATATTGCTGATTTGTTCTTTCGTGACATTGTTCGTTTACATGGTTTACCAAACACAATAGTTTCAGATCGTGATGCTAAATTTCTTAGCCATTTTTGGAGATCACTTTGGAACAAATTGGGTACTAAATTACTTTTCAGCACCACTTGTCACCCACAAACCGATGGTCAAACTGAGGTTGTTAACCAAACTTTATCCACCATGCTTCGGGTTGTGTTAGACAAGAATCTAAAACTTTGGGAGGATTATTTGCCTCATGTTGAGTTTGTTTACAACTGTTCTTTGCATTCCTCCACAAAAATGTGCCCTTTTCAGGTTGTCTATGGTTTCATTCCCCGGGCACCCATCGATTTAGTGTCTATTTCCTCTCCGGATGAACATCATGTAGATGCTGTTGCACGTGCTGAATTAATGTTCAAAATCCATGCACAAACACAGCAGAACATAGCTCATACTAATGCTAAAAATCAGGTTGCTGGTAGTAAAGGTAGGAAACTTGTTACTTTTGAACCTGGTGACATGGTCTGGTTGCATTTGCGAAAGGAACGTTTCCCTACTTTGCGCAGGTCTAAGCTGATGCCACGTGCTGATGGCCCATTCAAGGTGCTAAAGAAAATTAATGATAATGCCTATATACTTGACCTGCCTGCAGAATATGGTGTTTCTTCTACTTTTAATGTTGCAGATTTAAAACCATATGCGGGCGAGAACGAGCAGATACCGTCGAGGACGACTTCGATTCAAGAAGGGGAGGATGATGAGGACATCAACCCCTACATAGGACCTGCTACTCCAACAGAACCAGCACCGACGTCACTCCCCACTACCCCAAATCCAGAAATGTTTCAAAGTCCAATAACGTGAGCCCGTGCACGTGACCTGAATTATGTGATCCTTTTAAGGAATGAAGGAGAAGATTCTGTCCAGGAATGACAACCATTAAGGATTGCGCCATCTATGGAAGCCAATAAAGGGTGTTGCGCCACCTATCTTTTGGAAAGATTGTTTCCATGTAATACGTAGCTAATTTAGGAAAGGTTAGGTAGGGATTTCAGCCACCCATTCATGCTGGACGAAATTCCCTCCCCACCTTTCTCCTATTTAGTCCTGCTCACGCCCTCTTTGTTTGGTGGGTTTTCTTTGATAAGTTTAGCCATTTGCGCAAACTTTCTGTACTGCAGTTGTGCTCAACGGCCACCTGTGGACAGCCATTGTGAACCCCAACTTGTGAGTGATTGATATTCAGTTTTGCCTTCACCTTGTTCTTGCTCGTTTCTTCGATTGCTTGCAGGAACAGAACCTCGTGTTCAGGTTGATCTTGCCATCCAGCAAGGTCAATAACCGATTGGAGTTGGTTCAACGATTGCTAAGGCACCACGACCTGTTCGTTCGTAGTCGGATCGCGAGAGTCACCTCCTCCACAAGTCGAATTTATCCGTCTCACTGAAAGATCGGGCACTTCAGCCTTATCAAGTGGTATCAGATTTCAGGTTGCTCGGTGAGATCTATCCCCTTTATTTGTAGTTTTGTTCATCGTCCTATCGTCCACCAGAAAAGCCAAAAAAAAGTTTCAGGTTAGAACCACTGTCCAAGAACTTTTGAGCCTTTGCATCTTTCATTCAGTTTATTGCTTTGTTGAGTTTTTGGTTGCATCGCTATGTCGTGTTGCTGGTCTTGGCGTCTAGTCCATTAGAGTTTTGAGTTCCTGTCATGTATTAGTTCACATCTTTGCACTTGATCCTCCTTTTCCTTTGTCCTCTGTGCTCCTATAATCTTTCCCACGTCATAGACCCCCTTGTGCACGCCAATTTCCCACCTACAAAAGGAAAGTAATTTATTTCGGGTCTTGATTTATCTCGACAAGGACACAGGCATTAGCTGTTGCATCCGTAGTCCGTTTGGGAAGTTTAGGTACAATTTAGAAAGCATATTTCGTGCCCTTTCCAATGGATACTCACTTGCCTAGTGATTCATTTTGGGCGTATCACAAGAGATCGTGCGAGATCAGGTAGTCTGTGGCTACACGAAAGGAAAGAGTTCCTAATTTCCTTTTGTTTCCTTTTGACTTGTGCAACGTGTTGGCAGTGTCATCAAACTGAAAAAGGCCAGAGGTACATAAAACAAAAAAAAGAGCCGCACCAAAAAAAAGGCAAAAGGTGCAAAAAGAGCCGCACAAAAAAAAACAAAAAAACAAGAGACGCCAAGGGTGTGTACTCGCTGTCTTTTACTCTTTGTTCTTGCAATTCTATGACTATCTTTGTGCGTGGGCTCACGTCTCTAGTACGGTCTAGCCTAGGACCAGCACAACACCAGCTTTGAGTGATTATTCAACTTTGCATTTGCTGAATGCTTGTGCTACTCTTTGCTACAAATTGAAGCCTTCCCATAGCTCCACAAATTTTCTACAGCGTGCAGGTTGTGTCCTCTGGCAATCGCTCTATCCAAGCTTCGTCGGTTGCACCGCTGGTTGCAGGTCACCCCTGTTTGCATGGTAAGAATGGGTAAGGGCTTGGTAATGGCTTTTAGTTTGAGTGACCTGATCAGCACCACATCCCAGTAGGCGTAGGCCATATTCCTTTATTTCGTGTTCTAATCATGGTAGGATCTGCAGATGAGCACGAGGACTCGAATGCCATGCCACACTCCCCTCGATTAAAACGCAACATCTAGAACTTTGATCGCCTAATGAACAAGCACGTGGATGACCTTGCAGAAGATGTTCGGGTCACTAATGAGCGCCTTGGCCAACTTGAAACCACTCAGCTTACCACAGGTACAACGCTCAGGGAACTACAGCAAGCACAAGCCACCACCAACACCAGCCTTGCCACCATCACGACTCGTCTCGACGAATTAGTCCAGCAACTTGCTGACGCACGGGCTGGCTTTGATTATTGTGGCGATACCGAGCAAGAAGATCCTGACCAGCCTCGTCGGCCGTGAGGGCCTCGCCGTGTGGTATGTCATCAGGATGACTCTTTTGCCAAGATTAAATTCACCATACCTACGTTTAATGGAAAATATGATCCTGATGCTTATCTTGATTGGGAAATTGCGGTTGATCAAAAATTCGCATGCCATGCTGTCCCTGAACAACACCAAGTTAGGGCTGCCACTAGCGAGTTTACAGATTTTGCTTCGATTTGGTGGCGTGAACATTGCAGCACACATCCCACTCAAATTCCACCCACTTGGGCTACTTTGAAAGTTCTCATGCGACATAGATTTGTTCCTTCCTACTATGCACGCGATATGCTTAATAAACTACAGCGGTTACAGCAAGGTAGCAAATCCATTGAGGAATATTTTCAGGAGTTGCAAATTGGGATGCTTCGTTGTGGTTTAGTTGAAAATAATGATGCAGCTATGGCACGATTTTTGGGTGGGCTGAACCACGAAATTCAGATTGTGCTTGATTATAAGGAGTACAATACCATTACTCGTTTGTTCCATCTTGCTTGTATTGCTGAACGTGAAGTGCAGGGACGCCAAACGAGAACACATGCTAACTCCTTTGTAGGTCGCACCACCTCCTTCAAACCAGCCACTAAACCTGTGGCTGCCTCATCATCAGCTGCACCCTCACCACCCAACATCACCTCGCGTGATCCGGCAGCAACAAAGACTCCATTCGCACCTACACCAACACGGTCCTCTTCTTCTGCCAATGGGCGCACCAAGGACATCCAATGCCATGGCTGCAAAGGCTTTGGCCATGTTATTCATGACTGCCCCAACAAGCGTGTGCTGATTGTACGTGAGGATGGTGAGTACTCTTCTGCTAGTGATTTGGATGAACCCACATATGCTATGCTTGCCACTGATGTTTCAGGACATGAGGAGGAGGAACATGTTGCTGCTGTTGATGCCGACAAGTATGAGAGCCTTGTAGTGCAGCGTGTCCTCAGTATGCAGGTTGCACAACCAGAACAGCACCAGCGACACAACTTATTTCACACCAAAGGCATTGTGCAAGAACGATCGATTCACATCATCATTGATGGCGGCAGCTGCAACAACTTGGCAAGTACGGATCTAGTAGAAAAGTTGTCCCTTCAAACTCGGCCACACCCACATCCGTACCACATTCAATGGCTCAACCAGGGTGGAAAACTGAAGGTAACACGCTCGATACGTGTTCATTTTTCTATGGGCTCCTATCATGATTATGCTGATTGTGATGTCGTTCCGATGGAAGCATGTTCTTTGCTGCTAGGTAGACCTTGGCAATATGATACTGATAGCATGCACCATGGTCGCACAAATCAATACTCACTCATGTTTAAGGGCAAGAAAATTATTTTTCATCCCATGTCACCTGAACAGATTTTAAAAGATGACCTTGCTAGGGCCACTAGAGAGCACAAACCAAGTGCACAACCAAATTTACAAAAAGAAATCAAACTGAATGCTCCTGTTTTACTCGCTACACTAGCTGATTTGAACGAGTGGGATGTTCCCCATTCGCTTTGCTATGCTCTCTTGTGCACTAATGTGCTGGTTTCACTTGATGACACTGCACTTTTGGATATACCCCCTGCTGTTACTAAGCTTTTGCAAGACTTTGCGGATGTTTTTCCAAAGGAGGTACCAGCTGGCCTTCCTCCCATTCGTGGCATTGAACATCAGATTGATCTCATCCCAGGCGCTCCATTGCCAAACCGTGCTGCCTATCGTACCAATCCAGATGAGACAAAAGAGATTCAGCGACAAGTGCAAGAATTGCTTGACAAAGGTTACATTCGTGAGTCTCTTAGCCCCTGCTCCATCCCTGCTCTATTGGTACCAAAGAAAGATGGCTCTTGGCGCATGTGTGTAGATTGCCGTGCTATTAATAATATTACAATCAGATATAGGCACCCTATACCTCGCTTAGATGATATGCTTGATGAGCTCAGTGGCGCTGTTGTGTTCTCTAAGGTTGATTTGCGTAGTGGGTACCATCAGATTCACATGAAATTGGGGGATGAATGGAAAACAGCTTTCAAAACCAAATTTGGGTTATATGGATGGTTAGTCATGCCTTTTGGTTTAACTAATGCTCCCAGCACGTTCATGCGTTTAATGAATGAAGTTTTGCGGGCCTTCATAGGGGTGTTTGTGGTTGTCTATTTCGATGATATCTTGATTTACAGCAAATCTATGGAGGAACATTTGGATCACCTACGTGTTGTTTTTGATGCTTTGCGTGCTGCCCGCCTATTTGGGAACTTGGATAAGTGCAGTTTCTACACAAATCGTGTGTCTTTTCTTGGATATGTTGTTACATCGTAGGGCATTGAGGTGGATAGCAGCAAGATTGATGCTATACAAAGCTGGCCAACACCCACCTCGGTGACGCAGATTCGAAGCTTCCTCGGGCTTGCTGGTTTCTATCGTCGTTTCGTTCGTGATTTCAACACCCTTGCTGCACCACTACATGAACTCACAAAGAAGGGTGCGCCATTCTCCTGGGGACAACCGCAAGAAGAGGCTTTCATGGTTCTAAAAGATAAGTTAACCCACGCACCCTTGCTGTAACTTCCTGATTTCACAAAAATGTTCGAACTTGAATGTGATGCTAGCGGCATTGGGTTAGGTGGAGTGCTGCAGCAAGAGGGTAAACCGGTTGCTTATTTCAGCGAGAAACTGAGTTGTGCTAGTCTGAATTACTCCACTTATGACAAAGAACTTTTTGCGTTGGTGCGCACCCTACAAACATGGCAGCATTACTTATGGCCTCGTGAATTTGTTATTCATTCAGATCATGAATCTTTAAAACATATTCGTAGTCAAACGAATCTGAATCGTAGACATGCTAAGTGGGTTGAATTCATTGAATCTTTTCCTTATGTCATCAAACACAAAAAAGGGAAAGACAATGTTATTGCTGATGCTTTGTCTCGTCGTTACACCATGCTCTCGCAACTTGACTTCCAAATTTTTGGCCTCCAAACCATGAAAGAATAATATGTTCTTGATCCTGATTTCAAGGACGTACTGTTACAATGCAAGGCTGGTAAAGGTTGGGGCAAGTTTTACACGGATGATGGATTCTTGTTCCGTGCTAACAAACTGTGTATTCCAGCAAGCTCGATTTGCCTTTTGCTGTTGCAGGAAGCACATGGAGGCGGCCTCATGGGCCATTTTGGTGTTAAGAAAACAGAAGACATCCTGGCAACTCACTTCTTTTGGCCCAAGATACGACGTGATGTGGAGAGATTTGTTGCATGCTGCACCACATGCCAAAAAGCTAAGTCCCACCTGAATCCCCATGGTTTGTACACGCACCTCCCTATTCCTACTTCTTCTTGGTTGGACATTTCTATGGATTTCATTTTGGGGTTACCTCAAACTAAGAAGGGGCGGGACAGCATCTTTGTTGTTGTTGATAGATTCTCCAAAATGGCTCACTTTATACCATGTCATAAGAGTGATGATGCTAGCAATATTGCTGATTTGTTCTTTCATGAGATTGTTCGTTTACATGGTTTACCAAACACAATAGTTTCAGATCGTGATGCTAAATTTCTTAGCCATTTTTGGAGATCACTTTGGAACAAATTGGGTACTAAATTACTTTTCAGCACCACTTGTCACCCATAAACCGATGGTCAAACTGAGGTTGTTAACCGAACTTTATCCACCATGCTTCGGGCTGTGTTAGACAAGAATCTGAAACTTTGGGAGGATTGTTTGCCTCATGTTGAGTTTGCTTACAACCATTCTTTGCATTCCTCCACAAAAATGTGCCCTTTTCAGGTTGTCTATGGTTTCATTCCCCGGGCACCCATCGATTTAGTGTCTATTTCCTCTCCGGATGAACATCATGTAGATGCTGTTGCACGTGCTGAATTAATGTTCAAAATCCATGCACAAACACAGCAGAACATAGCTCATACTAATGCTAAAAATCAGGTTGCTAGTAGTAAAGGTAGGAAACTTGTTACTTTTGAACCTGGTGACATGGTCTGGTTGCATTTGCAAAAGGAACGTTTCCCTACTTTGCGCAGGTCTAAGCTGATGCCACGTGCTGATGGCCCATTCAAGGTGCTAAAGAAAATTAATGATAATGCCTATATACTTGACCTGCCTGCAGAATATGGTGTTTTCTGACTATATAAAGGAGGGCGGAGTTCCTAGACAGAACACATAACGCAACACTTCACAATCAATCCAACGCAAAGGCTAACGCCGACTAGACGTAGGGCTATTACTCGATCACGGTCGAGGGCCCGAACCAGGATAAATCAACTGTCTCTTGCGTTTACCGTCGAGTTCTGCATACGCTGAAGCCCGAACAAACTGCCCCGGGTATCCCCGTGGCAGGCTATCGATGGTGAAACATCGACAACATTGTAGCAAGACTTTCATAAATTAATACCTTCTGTGGTGGCATGCATGTTGTATAATTAACTAATTATGTTCTAGGTTTTAATATGGTATGTATATCATGTAATGCAGATGAGCCGGCATTGGATGTACAATGCTGATCGCTGCTCCCAAGAGTTCATTGAGGGCATGCATTCTTTCTTACGTGTGGCCGAGGCAAACAAACACGGTGGTTTCATGTGCTGCCCATGTGCCATATGTAAGAATTTGAAGGAATATGCTAGCTCAAGGAGTCTTCATTCACACTTATTGAAGTCAGGTTTCATGCCAAACTATATTTGTTGGACGAAGCACGGAGAAACCGGGGTTGTAATGGAAGAAGGTGGAGAAGAACAATGGGACGATGATGACATTATTGTTGAATATGGTGCCTTCAATAATACTGCAATGGGGGAAGCTGCAGAAGAGGTAGGGGCAGAAGATGAACCTGCTGATGATCTTGGGCAGGCCATTCGTGACGCACAAAGAGAATGCAAAAGTAAAAAGGAGAAGATCAAGTTTGAGCGCATGCTAGAGGATCATAAGAAATTGCTATACCTAACTTGTGATGCGGGGTAGAAAAAATTGGGTACCACACTGGAATTGCTGTAATGGAAGGCAAAGAATGGTGTATCTGACAAGAGATTTGGGGAGTTACTAAAAATCCAAAAAAAAGATACTTCTGAAGGATAACGAATTGTCCGCCACTACGTACAAAGCAAAACAGGTAGTCTGCCCTTTGGGATTAGAAATCCAAAAGATACATGCATGTCCTAATGACTGCATCCTCTACCGTGGTGAGGAGTACAAGAAGTTAGATGCATGCCCGGTATGTCATGCATCGTAGTATAAGATCAGGTGAGATGACCCTGGTGATGTTGAGGGCGAACGTCCCACGAAGAAAATCCCTGCCAAGATTATGTGGTATGCTCATATAATACCATGCTTGAAATGTCTGTTTAGAAACAAAGACCATGCAAAGTTGTTGCGATGGCACAAACAAGACTGTAAGGTAGACAATATGTTGAGACACCCTACTGATGGGTCCTAGTGGAGAGCAATCGATAGAGAATTCCCGGAGTTTACAAATGATGCAAGAAACTTAAGGTTTGCTTTAAGTACGGATGGTATGAATCCTTTCGGGGAGCAGAGCAGTAGTCATAGCACTTGGCCTATTACTCTATGTATCTGCAACCTTCCTCCTTGGTTATGCATGAAGCGTAAGTTTATTATGATGCCAGTGCTCATCCAAGGCCCAAGGCAACCTGGCAACGATATCGATGTGTACCTGAGGCCACTAGTTGAAGAACTTCTACTTTTGTGGAACAGACTAGGTGTACATGTGTGGGATGAGCACAAACAGGAGCACTTTGACCTACGAGCATTATTGTTTGTAACAATCAATGATTGGCCTGCTCTAAGTAATCTTTTAGGACAATCAAACAAGGGATATAATGCATGCACGCATTGTTTCGATGGCATTAAAGGTATATTCTTGAAAAAATATCAAAAGGTCATGTACCTTGGCCATCATCAATTTCTTCCTGTGAATCACCCCCTAAGAAAGAAAGGCAAGCATTTTAAAGATAAGGCAGACCACCAGACCAAGCCGAGCAACCGAACTGGTGAGGATGTACTCAATATGGTCAAGGCTGTGAAAGTAGTATTCGGAAAGGCACATGGCAGCGAACCTGTTCCGAACGACGTCGACGGTCACACACCCATGTGGAAGAAGAAGTCCATATTTTGGGAGCTACCCTATTGGCAAGTCCTAGAGATCCATAGCGCGATAGACGTGATGCACCTGACAAAGAATATTTGTGTAAACCTGCTAGGTTTCATGGGTGTGTATGGGAAGCCTAAGGACACACTTGAAGCATGATAGGATCTACGGTGTTTGAAAGAACGAGACAACCTGCATCCAGAGAAGGCAGATGATGGACCCCATTACTTAAGTCCTATCAGCTACTCTTAGCAAAGAAGAGAAGGAAAGCATGTTTGAATGCCTAGCAAGCATCAAGGTACCATCTGGATTCTCCTCAAATATAAAGGGTATAATAAATGTGCCAGAGAAGAAATTCTTAAACTTAAAGTCCCATGACTGCCACGTGCTCATGACGCAATTGCTTCCAGTTGCATTAAGAGGAATTTTCCCTCCAAATGTACGTCTAGCCACCGTGAAGCTATGTGCATTCCTCAATGCAATTTCTCAAAAGGCAATCGATCCAATGGATCTAGCTAAACTACAGAATGATGTGGTTCAATGTCTTGTCAGCTTTGAGTTGGTGTTCCCTCCTTCCTTCTTTAATATCATGACACACCTTCTAGTTCACCTGGTCAAGGAGATTAGCATTCTCGGTCCTGTGTTCCTGCACAACATGTTCCCATTTGAGAGGTTCATGGGAGTCCTAAAGAAATATGTTCACAACCATGCTCGGCCAGAAGGGAAGCATCACCAATGCCTATGGAACAGAGGAGGTCATTGAGTTTTGTGTTGACTTTTTTCCCGACCTTGACCCGATTGGTGTTCCTGAATCATGACACGAGGGGAGACTAAGTGAAAAGGGGACACTAGGGAAGAAACCATATATTGGTACGTAGGACAATTATTTTAATAAAGCACACTACACAGTTCTACAAAACTCCTCCTTGGTGGATCCGTATATCGAGACACATAAAGAGTTGTTCTGATCTGAGTTTCCAGGGAAGTCTAAAGCTTGGATTACGCATCAGCACATGGAAACTTTTAGCGACTTGTTGTGAAAAGAATGTCATGGTGATGAGAGTATTGATAAGCAATTGTATTTGTTGGCTAGGCAGCCATCGTGGCATATCCTCACATACAAAGGGTACGAGATAAATAGGAATACATTTTACACAGTAGCCCAAGATAAAAGGAGCACCAACCAAAACAGTGGTGTCCGCATAGATGCCACCGACCCTAATGGAAATAAGCAAACATATTATGGCTGCATAGAGGAGATATGGGAACTAAACTATGCACCTACTTTTAAGGTACCTTTGTTCAAGTGCTAATGGGTAAAGGCGACTGGAGGTGGGGTAGCAGTCGACAACTAGTATGGAATGACAACTGTGGACCTCAACAATATTGGGTACAAAGATGAACTATTCGTTCTTACCAAGGATGTGAATCAGGTGTTCTATGTCAGGATATGTCTACAAAACCGAAGAGAGGGAAAAACAACAACGACCCAATCAATGAGCCAAAGCGCCACATAGTTCTTTCAGGGAAAAGAAACATCGTCGGAATTGAAGACAAGTCAGACATATCAGAAGATTATGAAAAGGATGACCGAATTCCACCCTTCACAGTGAACAAAGACCCAAGCATCCAGCTAAATGATGAGGACACTCTATGGTTACGGCGCGATCATAACCAAGGGATATACGTTAAGAAGAAGTTCACTACTATGCCCGCTTGATATATATAGTGATGTTTAATAGTGTGTATTAGAGGTATTACGTAATAATTGTGAATTCAGAGATGTTTATTAGGTGTTTCTTTTTTTCTATGTTCAGATTAAATTTGTGTTTGATGGTGGGATTTCCATGTCGCACAAAGCAAAAAGCAAAAGCAATGCATCTGATGTGAAAAAATTAGTGAAAAATGGTTTTAGTCCTGGCTTGATATGGTGATGCATTAGACCTATTATGTAATAATTATGACTTCAGATTTTTTTTGTCATATTTTCATATTTTCTACGGTTTAAATGAATTTTTTGCTTGACGGTGGATTTCCCGTGGAGAATGCGTGATGAAAAAACAAATGATCAACGTTAATAAGATGTGAAAACTAATTTCCTATCGAAAAGCAATAGTTTTAATAATTTTAATCAAGTAGTATATTTTTGCATGGTGCAAATTGTAATTATTATTTACACTATGTTAAATATTTATATAGTAAAACAAAAGAGTTTAGGTTATAAATTTTTGTTGTGTATAATAATGCAAAACCAAGTCCAGGAATTTTTTTATAATTTTTTGGATAATATTTTATTTATTAGGCAATTAATAACTCTCTGCATATTTATATAAAAATGAAAAACTTCTGGAAACTACTAGAAAGCCAACTGCAGCCCACCTTTACTCGTGGGTGGATCAGCCACCCGGGACTAAAGATTGGCTACGTTTTCATGGCCCGCCAAAAAAATAACTTTAGTCCTGGGTCATGGCTACACCCGGGACTATAGGTTAGACCTTTAGTCCTGGTTCTTACCATCACCCAGGACTAAAGGTCCTTTAGTCCCGGGCCATGGCTTCACTTGGGACTAAAGATCTCACCCGGGACTAAAGATCCCCTAAATATATATCGCCTTGTCTTTTTCTCTGCCTCCATCATCTTCATCCATCGCCCGAGAGCCACCACGCCGCCGTCGCTCCTCATCGGCTCCAACTGCCTCCACGCGCCTCTCCCATCTCTCACCGTCTCCGCTGGCGGCCCGGCTTGCGCCTCTCCCGTTCATGCATGGCGCCCAGACCCGGATCCATCGCCATCGTCCTCGCCCACACCCAGATCTGATTTGGATCTGCCACGTCCTCATCGCAATCGTCGATCCTTGTCCTCGTCATTGCCAGCTTTGTCCCTGGCTCCACGCGCTCTCACGCCTCACCGTGCGCTCGTCGTCCCCTTCACCATAGCGCTCATCGTCGTCCCCTTTGTCAGAGCGCTCGTCATCGTCCGCGTCACCGCACGCTCATCCTCATCGTTGAGAGATCACCTCCAGCCAGCACCGCGCCTCGAGCTCGTCCTTTGTCCCCGGCGGCTGGCTCTACGCGCACGCGCGCCTTGTCCTGTCCGGCTCCACACTCTCGTCATCCTCGATCTCCTCACCGTGCGTGCTTGTGCTCGTGCTTGTCCTCGCCATCGTGCTTGTGCTCGCCATGTTATATGTGAGCAACAGTGTGTGTATGAGTGTGTTCAGGGGTGGCCCTGAGGCACCTCCATTCTGCTTGTTCTGCGCCGCGGTCCTCAGCTCCATCAAAATCTATCTGATGACAGATTGTTTTTTTTTTCATCATAGCCTCGCTCGATCCTAAGGGAGAGAATACATATACCTACACTATAATGAAACCGAATACATATGCCTACACTACACCCTTAGGGTCTGCTGTACGTGTAAGCACGACGAATGTTCTAATTAGAGCCAGCAACCCCTTTTTTGGCGTGAATTAATCCTTTTTTTACCTGGACCTGTCAAGTGACACATCAAAATCGTGTTACTCGATTCAGCGTTAGTTCTTGTTATTTGTTAACTAAACTGAAGTAAACACGCTACTATACACCGCTTCATCCCACCTTACATAAAAACATCAAATCATGAGGGAGCACGTATGCGAATCTTACCCCACGGCTTCGCCACCACGCCACCACGGCATGCAGATGCAGGTGATGACAATTGACAATGATGGACATCGAGCATAAGCACTAATAAAATTCATGCCACCCTAATTATTATTTGCATGGTACAATATATAGTTGTAGAAATATATTAGAATCTTCGTCACAATTGAAAAGATTGTTTTTATTAGTGCTATGAATTTTTTGGTATATATATCTGAATTTTGATATATTGACATTAATGTTGATATATATCCTAATATCCTAAGCTCCGCTCCAAACCCTAACCCGGCCGAGCTCCGCTCTAAACCCTAACAAAGGCATAAATAATAACCTTGAATTCTATAGTTATATATATTTGATTCTTCATAATTAGGGTGACATGAATTTTGATATATTTATATACACCAATGTAGATCAGGATATATATAACCTAATATCCTGAACTCGCTCCTAATCCTAACCCGGCCGAGCTCCACTCCAAACTCTTATATATATCCTAATTAAGTTATGCGCATGCAAACCCTAACCAGAGCTCGGCGTAAATAATAACCCTAAATTCTATAATTATTTAAGTTTAATCCCCTAGCTCTATCCATTAAATAGCATATGCATGACTAGTGTATGGTTTCATTGTTATATATATATATGTTATACATATTAGAGAGTTTTAAATTTATATTGTTATATATATCACTTGCCAATAAATATTTCTAGAAAATAAGAAATCAAAGTTATGCTTTGGAGACTTGAATTTCGAGTGTAGTTATTTAATTAATTTTAAGCACATGACTCGATCCATTTTATAGATATATGGTTTTTATTTTTTATAGATATATCTAGTGGTGTAAAAGCTAGATGGCTGCCCTGAGAGACAACAGGGATGAAGAAATAATGGATATTATCAACACCGGCACTCAATTTGCTGATGGTGACTAGCAGGATGTAGATGACGGGAGTCAATACCTGGCTCTTGAAAATAATCAAGAAAATATTATGCAAGAAAATACTGGCGAGGTATATATTTATATATATATATATTTGAATATTATATATATATTTGAATATCTATCATCTATTATGTGTACACATGATATTTATTTATTCTTTTTTATACGTAGCCCTCTAGATCGACGACCACAATGGCGAAAAGCAAAAATATTCGAGGCCCGAAAAAGCCATTGAAGGGGCGCTACATAATATCGGAATTCAATACCGAGACAGGCGAACCACTTGGTCCACTTGCAAGGAAATTCATGCAACACTGTGGGTATCTTGTAAGGGACAGACTTCCGATCAGTGCCCGTGAATGGAAGCAAAAGACCAACGAGCCTCATGTTAGTTTTGTCTCTGATCTTGATAAGAATTTAATTTGGGATGATATCCTTCAATATTTCACGTTGCAAGCGGATGATTATGATGATATCAACGATGATGAATTGAAGGAGCTAGTTCAAAAATGGGCTATGAAGAAGATGGCCACACAATTCCAGACTTAGAAGAAATCCCTATACACGAAATACGTCAAGAAGAACCTAACGCCCGATTTCAATACTAGGGGCCCGCTCACGAAGTTGAGGCCCTATTGGAATAATTTTGTATAGTACAAGACATCGAAAGAGGGTGAGGAACGGGTGAGAAGGAACCAAGAGAATGCCCGATAGAAGGTATACCACCATGGCATGGGATCAGGTGGCTACGCAACTACATTCCCAAGTGGGAAAAATGAAAGCGGACATTCTTGCCAAGGGTATCACACCAAAATCACTCAATTGGCCCAAACGCGCGAAGAATTGGTTTTTCGCTCATGGGGGAAGACTAGACCTAGAGACCGGGAAGCTGGTTCATGGCCCAAAACTCAAAAGAGCAACACAAAGATTTTCTTATGCTCTACAAGCTAAAGCTATTGGTGCGTTCAGGCCCAATAGAGAGAAGGATGAACTGACGTATGCCATTAGGACTACTGAACATAGTGGTTGAACGAGAGGTTTAGGACGGAACATTTCTTGGAAGCATGGTTTCTCTAACGACAGAGATACCTATAGAAGCCGGCAGAGAAGGAAGGATCAGGAAGCAACACGGATCAGCAGGTTGGAGGAATATGTTCGTTTGTCATGGGAGGCGTTGCTTCAAGCATAGGAGCGCGAAAAAGACATGCAAGCTAGAATGCAGATGAAATCATAAAGCAAGTGCAAATAGCAATGAGTGCCCAAAGGCAGGCATCAGATCCAGGAATCAACATTAATATTAGCCCCCCTGATCAGTTGAAAAGCAGCTGCGCTTCCACGGAGTTACCAAATCAAGATGACACAATGCTACGTTTCCCCGTGGATGACATCACTGCACCGTTTACATCATGTGAGCTACATATTCCAAAAGGGAATGCCACAATCATGGTGGCTCTCGGTGTTTTTTCTCCTTTAGATCCTACTAAGACACCAAGAATCCATGGGGCAATAATACCACCTGGATATGTTAGCGTCTTAGTGGATAGAGTTAACAAAGGTTTTAGTGATCTGGCTCTTGACATTCTAGGAGGTGATGGGGAGAAGACTCTAGGAGAAGCAGAGAAGACATTCATACTATGGCGCAAGCGCTACATCATTATTCCCGGGGTCTTTAGTCCACCGCCGCTTCCTCAACTGCCAGACAATATGTGTGGACAAAAGTGAACGAAACAATTTTTTCACTAATTTTCTATTGACATGCATGATTAATAATAACAATTTCTTATACTTAATTATTCTTTTTTGTACTCACACAGCAGGGCCTCCGCCAACCTAAGTCCAATTATTCAATCTCCAGATCATCATAGTGCTCCGGGCAATGATTATGCAACGCCGCCACCGCCGCCACCTCCAAGGAGGTCTCCAACGCCTCCAAGGAGGTCTCCAGTGGCTCCAAGGAGGTCTCCAACGCCTCCAAGGAGGTATCCAACGGCTGCCCCGCCTCCCTTGATGACCAAGAAGCAGCCAGCTCCTAAGAGGTCCGCCCCGCAAATGAAGCCGTTGGCCCACCAGCCGGCAAAGAAGAAAGCCTCCTCTAATCCAGTTATTCCCCAAAAATTATCTTACAAGAAAAGTGTAAAGGAATTAAATGCTGCAGTATAAAAAGATGTGAACAGTTTCTTTGAAAAAGTAAGAAAGCAACAAGAAGCGAGGGAGAGCCCGGAGAAACCGTACTTCTACCTACCTCCAGATCTTCTAAGAAAGAAGGTGGACCAGAAAAAGCGGGAATCTCAAAAGACCCTGCCAAAATTGGACTACGATCGCTCCAAGTCATTTGAGGCGGCGCAGAAAAAGACTAGAGCAGGGAAATGTGTTGCACAACTCAGACAACAATCACAACAATCAGTCCCCCTCTTGTCATTCGTAATGAATATGGTTCAAACTTAGACTTACTGGATGTCAATTTTGAGGACCTGGTTCGGTTTTACGAGGATACTGGTTTGGACCTTGCCCAAGTGCTCGCTGAAGGACCATCTACTCCGAAAGTGGATCCTTGGAAGAAATTTGAATATAGAAAGAGTCTATATAATCCTGAGGCCTTAGGTGAACTAGGTACGCAAATGTACCTGCTAAACAAGTGGTACATGGCGGTGTGTAAACGGGTAGAGACCTTTGTTTCTGTCAGAGTTAGAAACCAACATTACTTCTGTGGCGATGACGTTATATATGTCGAGTTTTCAGAATTACACCAACTATGCCACCTGGACTCTCTCGATAAAAGTCTCATTAGCTGCTATTGTCTGTAAGTGTGATTATTTTTTACTATTAAAGTGTATATATATAAAGCTACATGTATATATATAAATGAGTGGGGCCGCTGGAGGAGGGCGTGGCGGCCATCTGCTGGGGACATGCACATCGGACGGTTAAATTTCTATGCCTGTTGTTCTACAGGGATCTGAGTGGGGGAGGCGCTGGGATGAATAGTTTGATGGTCAGATGGTCAGATGGTCACACATTTAAAGTCTTTTATAGATTATATATCCTCACACTATATTTTTATATATGCAGATATGAAATGACAGAACTCAGAAAGAGAAAGGATAATAATGTTGGTTTCATTGATCCAAATATCGTATTCAAACACCCTAATCCCCCGCCTCAATGGAAAGTTGAACTCAAGAAAAATCTCATGAGGTTCTTAGTGAACCAACAAAACAAGGACATACTCTTCCCCTACAACTTCAAGTGAGTGTTAAATAATTAATGTCGATCATATGGACATTTGT
Source organism: Miscanthus floridulus (assembly GCF_019320115.1). Taxonomy (NCBI): domain Eukaryota; kingdom Viridiplantae; phylum Streptophyta; class Magnoliopsida; order Poales; family Poaceae; genus Miscanthus; species Miscanthus floridulus. The sequence continues at coordinate 57,899,188 of NC_089596.1, read as the reverse complement.
TCAATTATTTACTTACTAGCTAAGCTATCTCCCATATATATATATATATTGACTCTAGTTAATGTCGATCATATTTGTGTACAAAAATATATACAGCAATCACTGGATATTGATGGTCATCGATATGGCCAATAGTCGGTTGAGCATCTTAGACTCATTAAGAAAAGAGCAACCAGAGTACCAAGACATGATAGATATTATCCAATGGTAATTTAATCTCTCTAGCAACTATATATACCCCGATCTCTTAACTGCAACAATTATTAAAGGCCAAATTAGTTTTTTATTTTATTGGGTGCAGTGTTTGGAAAAGTTTCATTGAGGAACACCACATGAAACATTGCAAAGCGCCACTAGATGTAATCGCACACAAAGTAAGTACTAGCTACATATATATATATATATATATATATATATATATATATATATATATATATATATATATATATATATATATATATAATTCAATTAACACCATGCATGCTTTCAATTCACCGGATCTTTTTTCTCGTAAAAGTGGGTTCTGAAGCAAGAACAGGAGACCAACTACTGCAGATACTATGTTTGCGAGTTCATCATGACGTACGTAAAAAGAACTCCTAAAGAGATCCTCAAAGTACGTTATATAAATATATTCATATATTCACAATTTTTTTATTGCCCATATATATAAGTAATCACGCGACCAACACACACACACACACATATATATATATATATATATATATATATATATATATATATATATATATATATATATATTAATACTTTTCCTTTAATTTATATTGAAGGTTCTATGGTTGAAGAAAAAAGTCATACGACGTAACCAACTGAAAGCAATTCAAGAGACCATAACAGGATTTCTTAATGACCAGGTCTTAAACCCCATCGGCGAGTTCTACAATGACGTGAACGAAACATGCATGGAAGCCAAACCAGATGAAGTGAATTTGTTATCCCAAGGATATGATAGAATATACAATGCAAGCTTTATTTATAATATATATATGTACATAAAATAACGTACAATATATGTATATGCATGTAATATATACGTTAGTCTCATACTTTAGTTTGTACAAAATGTTCGAACATTATAAGCGTATAGAATACGTATATTATTAGCAGCGTAGAATGCGTATCCGAAAACCTATTCGAAAACCAAAACGAATCATCAATTGAAAATAGAAAAAAAAACCTTTAGACCCGGTTAGTAATACCAACCGGAACTAAAGGGCCGGCCCACGTGGCCAGGCCGGGAGGCCTCTTTAGCCCCGGTTGGTATTATCAACCGGGACTAACCTTTAGTCCCGGACGAGAAACCGGGACTAAAGGAGGAGCCCTTTAGTCCTGCATTCATGCTCCCAGTTGGAAAACTGGGACTGAAGGGTTTCTCAACCGGAAGTACAGCTCGTTTCTATACTAGTGTTTCCTAGCAGGAACAGCGTGAACCATCAAATCAAATATGCATGGTGCACCATCAAATCAAATATGCACACATTCGCACAAAAAAAATCAAATATGCACAGATAATGTGATGCTCCAAGCACCCTGCCTTAACAGACTACGTCCCATATCTATGAAAATCATTCAGATGGTGCGCTCACTCATCTAGTGTTTTATTTTAAAAAATGTGCATGGGTTTCCCTAGCAGCACGGGGCCAGATTGTCTTTTTAGAAAGAAATGAAATGCCTCAGCAGACTCAATAGACAGAAAATGCTAATGGAAGCTGACAACAGTGGCACGTAGGTCACAAGAAATTTTACTCGGTAACCCATTAAGGACCTGTTTGATAAATTTTAGCTTCACCAGTGAATCAACTTTTATCGGTTTTGGTTGCATGAGCAGCTTTATGGCTAGAGTTGAAGCTGTTTGGTTGAATTATTTGGCAAAATAACTTCTCCGTGAGTATCGAAACGTATCGAAACTCGGAAGGAGTGAAATACTCAAAATACCCTTTTTTTTTTCTTCATTTTTTCTTCTCTTTATTATTTCTTTGGTCTCCCTCTTCTCTCTCCACGTTATCCATTCTCCCCACTGCGTCTGCCTCTTCTTCCTCCTCCTGCCCCGATCTCTCATCTCCACCACCGTGGCACCTGCGCTCGGCAGCTGGGAACCTGCGCGCTTGGGGCCATCCCCACCTGCGCGCTCGGTGGCTGGGCACCTGCGCGGCCCCGCATGTCCTCCGGTGACCGCGCTGCCTCCGCCCCTTCCCATGCGGCTGGGTGCCCCCGGACGGCCCGACACCGTGCTTCGGAGAGCGTGCCGCCTACGTGCATCTCCCCGCGCTTGCTCCCGGCGACAGCACCCGCACTCTCGCTTGCTCTTGGCGGCAGCGGAGCCCACGCTGTGACGGCCATCCACCTCGCGCCCCTGCCCTGGCAGCCGAGCACACACCACTGTGCGTCGTCTCCGCCGCTCCACTCGCTGGCCAGACCTCTGCTTCTCCCCGCGCGAAACCAGTGGGCAAATCCGGCAATTTTCTATGCTGGGGCCCACCCGCGACACCGAGACAAGCTGGTTTTCTCGGGCTTCATCCTGCTCGCACCCCTGTGAGACCACAAAATCTGGGGCTCTGCCCGTGAAGCTGGCGGTGAAGCACCACCCCGTTTGGCAGGTGAAGCTGTAAAACAACTCCTGAAGACGGTCTTGAAGCCGTGCCAAACGGCCCCTAAGCGTCACAACCTTTTTAGTGGCAGATATAGAATTTACAAGTAAAAGACTCTACATGTATTGGATATGTATGAAACTCTGTATACTTGGCAATGGAGTTCTTTCATCATCGGATGGTGACGTAGCACATGGCACGATTGTAACAATCCACATGTCATATTGCTATTATCAACAATCTACTTCTCCAAGCTTGCATATTTTACACCTTGCAATAATAAGCTGCATTATATTCCACAGTTTGTAGTCGCTAAAATAATAGGCATGGCTTAATTAATTAAAAGGGCAAAGAATCTGAAGTGATTTATAAACTTTTCTAGATGTGATACTTGATGGTAATCTGGTCGAAAATGACACCTCCACCATTTTGTTTAGCTTGACTTAGATAATTATTAACTCAGTCACCCACACTCAAATTAACAAGTCCATCCGAATCTTGGATCACTAGTAAATCTTCTTTAGACTAGAATAAATCCCTTGGGTGGCCACAGACTTAAAGTAGAAAACAGGGTTTATTGTTGAGTCCGGATCGTAGATTATATTTACTTTAAATCTGAGAGAATTACAGAGAAGTAATGGTTTTATATGGTGGACTGGGACAAATGATCTAAAGAGAGAACTCTTTAGGAATAGAGAAGTCCACTCTTCTCTGCATTTATTTATCTCTTGGAAAAGAATATATTTTGGAGCATCGGATGTCAATCAGGGGTGCCACCGAATATTTGAGATGACGTGGCGCTTTGGAGTCTTACTCTCAGCTTGGTGTAAACGCGATCGTTCACGGCCCTCTCCTTTATGGAGGTGTTGTCATGGTGCAGTAGAACGAGAGAATGAGGCGGCACCTCGGATAATCTGGTGACAACCTATATACAGCAGATAAAGCTCCCAGATATGACCGGCGAAAACGATGGCACGTCTGCTCTGTAGAGTGTGCGTTCACCTGTTATTTGGGCTGATAAGTCATGACTAAAAGTATTGTTGGTTGATTATTATGAAAGAAAAATAATGCTCGTTGACTGAAAAAGTATGGCTTATAAACCAAACGAACAGGGCGCGTGTCCATGCCAAATTTGCAGGATTGTGCTCTTGTTGGCCGGGTCTATTCTGAACAGATGAGGCTATCTGCACAAAAGATTTCAGCTGAAATTGTTCCAAAGAAAAATAAGATTTCAGCTGAAATTGTGTTCGCTACAACTTGTAGCCTACAAGTCAACGTGACAACACCATACGGACGTGCAGATGTGATGATATTTACATTTGACAGCAAACCTAGGTATTTCCAATATTTAGAAGATTTTCAACAAATTTAAGACAGAAGCCCGTCTAGCTCAGTCGGTAGAGCGCAAGGCTCTTAACCTTGTGGTCGTGGGTTCGAGCCCCACGGTGGGCGACATTTTCATTTTTTTTCATGTTTTCAATTTCGTACATACTGTACAGGGTTGCTTGTAAAATGGGCCGCTGTGTAGTAAATTTGCAGCGTATAGGCCTTGATGGATATGATGGGGGCCTGTTGTCATTAGTCTAGGAAACAATATTAGGCCGTGTTGTTGGGCTACTCCGTGCTATTATGAACGTTGCAAACATTCCACATTTTTAGTGTTTATTATAAAATCACAAAACACATTTTTTCTTCAAATCACGTATACTCGCGTGTACACCTACCTCTATAAAATATTATATATACACCCTACTTCGGATCCTGGATTGATATAGGGCCCGAGCTGAATATGTCATGTTGTGAGCAAAAGAAACTTGAACAAGGAAATGTACATTGAACAGCTTCATATAGAGCATTTGTAGAAGTTAACACTTAAGTAGGCTGATTTTGCATTATGAGCCTTTTTTCCTTTAGCTAACTTATCACCATATCATACAAGGCACTAGGAATCTAGGATCTTGTTTGGTTGGAGAACTGAACAATTTGCCTAGAAAAAAAATTACTAAGAAATCTGAAGAAATCTTTTTGATCAGGTAAGTTCGGTCATAGTCTGTTTGTTTGGAAGGATGTGCCTAAGAACATTAACAAGAAAAAATAAAACATTAATTTGTGTTTAATGGCATATTGTTAATTGAAATCTTATTGATTTTTTTAGATAGTAACATTTATATTATAACTTTTCTAGCTTTATAAGATTAAAATAAATATTTATAACCACAATATCTTTTCACATATGTCACATATGTTTAATTTAAAAGGAGCGAGACAAGTTAAAATTAAAAGAACGTAGTAATACTATAGTGGGTGATATTTGTTTGCTTAATTTGACATGAATAGAAAGGCTAATAAAAAAAGTTATGCCGCAACCATACAAACCGGTTAGCGTGTAACCGCACCTGGACATTAGCCAAGGCAGAACGGCGACGGGAGCCACGCATTCTAAGGCTTGTTCGGTTGCAAGATCAATTCGGATGGCTCATTCATCCAGGACACGATGCAAGGAAGTTGGGGCCTTACTGTCCGTGACTACGAAGGCGAAGTGGTGCTTGCAGGGGCCGGTCGCCTGAGATCAATCCCAGATGCGATCACAGATGAAGAAGTAGCGTGTGCCCAGGCTTTACAAGCGGCTACAGATCATAGCATTTCACGAGTGCAGGTGGAGATGGACTCGACAATTCTTCAAAAAGCTCTTGTCTCACCATCCATGGATCTCGCAGCATGCGGAATGTTGATAAGGGACACTCGTGATTTGTTGAATGAGCATTTTGTATGCAGTAGTGTCATTTCTATTCCTAGAGCTTGTAATGGGATAGCACATAATTTAGCTAAGCTCGCTATGTGTTGGGACCCGGGTGATCGCCATGTGTGGGCAAGCCCCTCCCAGAATTTGTAAAGACCTTGATTGCTCGCGATGTTTGTCGAGCTTATGGTTCCAATTACAAAGCCATAGAGCCCGTGATTGCATTAAAAAAAGGCTTGTTCGGTTGCTTCTCTTTTTTCTTTCCGCGCCGGTCACCCTATTGATAGACTCAACGTCTAGAAACCTATCCGTTCCTCTCCACATCTTCCGCTCCCCTCTAGTCACCGCAGATTAAAAAAAAGTATATGCATCACTGCGACTGCGCTCCGCGACCGGCTCCGCCGCAGCTCCCGCAAGCCTCCATCTATACCGTGCCTCCCACCGGTCTCCTCTCCACTGCCACGGCATGCTCCCCCACGATCGGACCGCCGTGGCGTGTTCGCTGCGCGAGGCCGCACCACCCGACTGCTGCTTTCACCTCCACCGCGGGCACCATGTGTGCCCTATCACCGGGGGCAGCGCAGCCGCTAACCAAGGGCCGCACAACCACCTGCCCGCTGCCATCCTCCTTCTCTGCCGCGACCGCACAGCTGGATCCCGTTGTGCCATGCTCCGCCCGCCTGGCTGCCATGTTTTGCTGAAAAGTGTATGTTGCAAGCGTATGTTTCGAGTGTTTCAGAGGTATGTTGCAAGTGTTTTAGATGGATGTTGCAAAAGTAGATTAGGATGTTGCAATGGTTGTACACATATGTTGTAAAGATCTGTTACCAATTTTTCATCTGTACTTTCCGGACGCATGTTGCAAGTGTGTTTATCTAGATGTTGCATATGTTTCACACATACGTTGCATGTGTTTTATCTAGATGTGCTATGTTTGCAATCGTTTTTAAGTGTTTTCAGGTGTTCTTTTCAAGTGTTTCAGAAGTATGTTTTATGTGTTTCATGTGCCTTCAGACGTATGTTGCAACTGTTGTATTTGGATGTTTCAAAAGCAAATCGGGTCTTGCATCTCTCCTCCTCACCTACTACTAAAGCCCCCTTTGGCACGGCTCATCCAAAACGGCTTCACCGGTGAAGCCAAAGCCAGTGAAGCCAGAAAAACTGGCTTTTCCCGGCTTCTAGTTCATTTTAACTTCGGCTTACAAAACGGTTTTACGCTACAGTGCCTCGATTTGCACAAAATAGATGAAGCCGAAGCCAGCATAAGCCGTGCCAAAGATGCCCTAAATCGTCTCAGTGTGTCCTCCTCCTTACGCCGACAAGGCATCCTTACAACGCCGTGGCTGGGTACTTCTGAATCAGAGGCAACCCCACGTGGAGCACGCGAAATGGAGGACGCCCAGACGCCCGAGCGCGGGAACTACCGTTTCCTAGTGGTAACCCTTGAGCATGTAAACCTTGCTGCCGGTAACTAATGTTTGAGCTGGACATTTATTGCAAAACAATTACTATAGCCCTAGACCTAGTCCTTAGGGCGGTCCTAATGATAATGATAGAAACTACACACGTATTCCATGGTGACCACGTCAGAAAAAAAATTATCTATATAAACTACCTCACACAATTTAGGTGTTTTTAAGTAATAAATGTGGGCATTTTTTTCTCTCCTCCGTGTCCCTTCATCGGATTCTCTCTCTCATCTCGTTCTCTATTTTTTCTGCGACTTCTCTCATCTGGTTCTCCCTACCAAACAAAAAGCAGAGGAGGCAGCAGCAGGCACGCGAGCGCGGCGGCGGAAGTGCTGCGGTGCGGGCGAGTGCGGCCAGCGCAAGCGAGCGTTGCCGGCACGTGAGCACAGCCAGCGCACACGAGCACGCCCGGCGCGGACGAGCGTAGCCGGCATGCGAGCGCAACCAGCGAAGGCAAGCGCGGCCAACGGGCAAGTGCGGCGGCGCGGGCGAGAGCAGCGGCGCGGGCGAGCGCTGCGGCGCGGGCGAGCGCTGCGGCACGCGAGCACGGCGGCGCGGACGAGCGCGGCTGACGGACGAGAGCTGCGGCACGCGAGCACGGTGGCGCCAGCGAGCGCTGCGTGGGCAAGCGCATGCGGGCAGCACCTGGATAGAAACCGGTGGTTTCTTCCCAACGCTGAATCCGCCGTTTCTTCACGCCTCGGGTGGAGGGCAGACGTCGTTTCCCGGTTAAGAAACGATTTTCTCTGATTCTCATCTCTTTCCTCGTTAATTAGCCTGCCACATCAGCATTTTGTTTTACTGGTAAGCTATTTAATAGAGATAGAAACCATCATTAATACTCCATTGGGAGTGCCCTAATTAGACTGCCACATCAGCATTTTGCTTAGCTGATAAGCTATTTAATAGAGATAGAAACCATCGTTAATACTCCATTGGGAGTGTCGCTTCTCCAAAAGAGGCAATCTCCGGTCGCAAATGTTAATACTTCATAATAAATCTATTTAGAGATATAAATCTCCGGTCGCAAAATATATTATCATAATAAATCTATTTAGAGATACATTTATCGGAAATGTCTCTAATATACTACATATTTATTTGTATATACTTGATCAAATTTGAGATGGATTGACTCATTGACAATGAGAATTATATTCTTTATCGTACGAAGGGAGTAGTACTTTAACTACCAATATCATCTATAAATTTATGTCATCTTATATGAAAAGAGTGATATATTATGAAAGTATCTTTTATAGTGAACCTAGTAATATCAATCTTATGTTGCTAATCATAATATTCGTTATTATAGAATTTACTCATTTGAATATCCAGAAGTATATATGATTGTGTGATTGATCTAAATTACTTGTAAGTCCGTGTTAGTCAATGTTAAAATAATTTGGTATATATGTTGGCGTAGCAATGACACAAAATGCTTAATTATTGTTGAGGTCTTAACAAAAATAAGAACATTAGTCCTGGTACTAAGGGGATGTTTGTATCAGCTAGAGCTAGTTATTAGTTTGTGCTAAAAATTAATTTAAATTAGTTGGGGTCGACTAGTTAGTTGGCTAACAGCTTCTTGAAGGTTCAGCTAAAAAATTAACCCCAGTTTAGATGTGCTAGTACCAATTTTAGCTAATTTTTAGCTACCTAACAATTAGCCCTTGATATCAAACAGACTCTAAATAGTGTAACAACACCCAACTAGTCAAAATAGTCATTTTCCATTAATTAAAAAGAAAATCAACATTTAAACTCGAGTTGAAGATCTAGAGACCTTGTAAAGATCTGGCTGTGTGCATGCGGATGACGAGCACCACACCTCGTTGCTAACTGGCGATTAAACTGAAACTTTGTAAAGATCTGGCTGTGTGCATGCGCATGACGAGCTTTGACTTTGAGTAGCCGCTTGCAGTTGCGCTGCGTAGCTCAAGCGAGCGGAGGCCCGTGCAGTCGTGCTTGTGGTCTCAATATGGCGTACCTCTAGCTAGTTAGTAACTTGCAGTATGGAAAGCGTCAAAACATGTTTTGTTTTCTACGGAATCCATGACAGTGTTTGGGGTTCGGCGTCAGAGTACAATTAAGAGGCTCCGACCATTTGATTCTGTCTGTTCTTCTTCGATGGATGAGTTGTTCACCGAACCCTATGTTTACTACTCCCTCCATCCCAAATTGTAAGTCATTCCAAGAATCTTGGAGAGTCAAACTTTTTTAAGTTTGACTAAAATTATAGAGAGAAACACAAAGATTGATGACATCAAATAGGTATAATATGAAAATATAACTAATGAAGAATCTAATGATACTTACTTGGTATAATAAATATTATTATTTTGTTATATAAATTTGGTCAAACTTAAAAAACTTTGACTCTCCAAGATTCTTGGAATGACTTACAATTTGGGATGGAGGGAGTATGTGCGACAGCTTAGCTAGCTTGCATTCTGTCCAAACTATACTTTATACTTTACTCCTCCTACTGGCTCCATTTTTATTTACATGTTATATTAGCTTTATCCTAAGTCAATCATTTATATCTTTAACCATCGATTTAAAAAAATATGTAAGTTTAGGATATAAGATTTATATTTTTAGATTCAGTAAGATAAATACTTTCATAATATATACTTTATATGTTGTGAAACTATAAGGATTTTTCAAATTGATAGTTAAAGATAGTAATGTTTGACTTAGGACAAAGCTAATGTAACATGGTAATAAAAATGGAGGGAGTACGTATATTGTCAATCTTTTAGGAGTGAAAGATAAAGGAGCATGTATATGTTGTGCGATAATATTTACATAGTACTCAGGTTTGATGTTAAATAACTAAGTTTAATAGTTCTAAAAACATAACTTCAAAAAAACGTACTCGCCCTGGTCACGAATAAGTGAAGGACACCAATGATGAGCCCATGGCTCCTCAGGATTCAACAATTATTTCTAGGAAGAATTGTCAAATATTTTTACTCCAGTTGAATTACAAAAAATGCACCCAGCTTTATGAAAGAAGGATATTTTGTATTGTTAGCTCATAAATCACCCGAAATATTAACTTGTGGAGCCATGGGCTCGTCATTCTCCCTTTCTTGAAACAAAGCCGTCCTCGGCTTTGACACAGCTCTAGCATAATCTTTATTTATCGGATCATGAATAATGCTAGCGACAATTACTTGAGTAGGAACAACACTCACGTCGTCAACATTCTTCACAATTCCAGACTCATTGTCGTAACTTTCACAACCTTTACCCAAATAATTAACCATCACCATAGTGTCGTCTCCATCAACAGGGATTTCAGAATTACTACCTGCAACTTTAGAATCCATGCACGAATTTTCAGGTGCAAGAATACCAGCAGCTGCAGTCACATCAACCAAGGTCTTTATTGAAACATAACTTTGACCCATTACTTTTTGTTAATTACAAGTATATATTTATATAAAACAAAGCAAAAAATCACCATTATGATAAAAAGGGTGGGAAGACTCCCTCAAGCTTTGGGTCTCATGTATTTGAAAAAACAACAATTAGGTTATGCTCAAGATCTCTTGTCTTGATATTAGAACAATTAGGCAACTCACCTATATTTCAACCTCCTCCTCCTCCTCCTCCTGTAGAGGTGTCCCAATCGGCACTATCACAAAAATGACATTAGAAGACAACCTCTCTAATTAATAGAGGCAGTCATATCTAGAGACCGTCTCTATCTGTAAATGGCTAGGCGGCCTCCAGGGAAATGCTTATCTCTGCAAATCATTTACAGAGGCGTCCATCTTAGGACTCCTGTCTCTATAAATCGATTTTTAGAGATGGGTATCTTAAAAATTGCTATTAACATAGGCAGCCATTCTAAATGTCCCTCTCAAAAAAATGATTTTCAGTGGTGTATATCTTAACATGTCCGTCTCTAAAAAATAGTTTCATCCAAAAATAATTCATTTTTCATATAAACTTGGACAAAGACAAACTTTATATCAAAGTTGTACCCCTCGACGCGATCTACAACTTTATAGTTGAGAAATTTTTGAATTAAATTTTTTTAGAGTACAAATATTATTTAAGTTCATGGATTTGAAATTTAAAATATAAAATAATCAAACAAACTCGATGTTGACATAGTCTATACCAAAATTGTAGTTCTCGTTAATAATCTACAACTTTGTCGTTGAAAAGTTTTTTATTTGAAAATGTTTAGTTGCAAATATGTGTTTTAAGTTTATAGATTTTTAGAATTCAAAATTTAGAAGTTCCATACGACCTTCAATGTTCACATAGTTAATACCAAAGTTGTTGTGGCCGACCTAATCTACATGTTTGTTGTCGATAAGTTTTTTATTTGAAGTCTTTTAGTATCTAAAATATTTGTTTTGAATTCATTTATTTTGAGATTCAAAATTTTAATTTTTTCAGACAATCTCAGATGGAGATATCCTATACCAAAGTTGTAGTGCTTGACAAGATTAAACACTTTGTAGTTGAATTTTTTTATTTGAGTTCATTTAGTAGCCTAAATATTCGATACAAGATTATAAAATTTTGATAAAAATTATATCATCTTATATGTATAGTCATAATGAGTGTGTGGTGTAGTGGTAGGGAGATGTCATGCCTAAATTTTTATTGAGGTTGTCGTCCCTTAAAATTGTTTTTTGCTGCTCCTGAAAATCCTTCGTGCAGTAGTGTTTGTGGCCCATGGAAACGAAGTAACATTACTACAGAATAGCACTTCACTGCCGGTTCAAAACACCTCGTCACTGCTGGATTTTGAATCGGCACAACCATGCCAGCAGTGATGAGGGTTAGCTATCACTGTCGGTTCCTATAAACCGACAATGTTCTTCAACTTCACTGCTGGTTCTTTAAACAACCCCGCAGAGTTCGGTTCCACCATCACTATCGGTTCATGAGACCACCCGACAGAGTTTAATTCCACCAACACTGTCGGTTTGTGTTTTAACCGACAGTGTTGTCGTAACCAGCACTACCGGTTTGTGACAAGAACCGGCAGTGATGGCTAAGCTAACGCTGCCGGTTTGTGGCTCAAGCCGGTAGTGTCATCTTGACCATCACTGCTGGTTTGTTGCTAACCGATAGTGATGGTTCGTTCGCATTTTATTGTTTTACAATTTATTTTAATTTATATTTTTCATGGAATCGGGTTTTGCTTTATATACACTACGTAGACGACAGGTCCATCAATATTAAACATTACAAATGTTACAGTTACAGTTCAAATGTTCTTATCAAGATCTCGATCCCTCAAAATAAAAAAGAAATTATTCGATAAGATGAAGCATGCTTCTCAGACTTCTTACAATAATCTAGCGAGCCACTCTGGGCCATACTGGTCCTTGAACTTCACGGATTGTGCAATGAAAAATACTACATCTTTTTCCAATACCTTGGCTAAGATGAATTTTGCTAGCTCTGTTTGCAGTGCGACGATCTCCATGTCTAACAGTCTTTCGTGGTTATATTTCTTGCGCTATCGTTCAAAAAAGATGATATCCAAAGAGAAATCAGTAAATTATTTTGTTGAATTCTTAACAGACATAAATAAAATAGGGATTATACACACTAACTTATCTGCTTCTTCTGATTTCCCACCGATGTAGCGAAGCATTGCCCACATTACATAAAACCCGCATTCATTGTTTCCCACCGGCTGTTTTAGGTACTTTCCCTCCATTTTGACAACCTTTAATGGGACCTATGTCCTACTGATATGTCTTCTTCGGACACTATACAACATTAAAGGGAGAAACATTAGAAAGCGGCATGTGTGACTAGAAAATAATATGTTATTAGAATCGCTTACTAATTCAGCACTGCCACCAGTGCATCCAGATGATGAAATAGTTTTTTCTTCGAGTCCCACACCTCGATTAGATTATTAGCAAGATTGACACAAATGAAGACGAAATGGTTGCTACAATCACAGAATCCTAATTATCGAATAATCTTAACAAAAAAAGAAACATAAAATTAAATGCCGAGAACACATACTCGCAGTTGTAGGCTAGAAGTATGTGGGTTTTGTTCTTCATATTGAATTCATCGAAAACATCAATCAATCACCCTTTTAGGTCTTCCACGTCATATACATGGAGGCCTAAACACGTCTTCTCATTGACTCGCAAGGGGTCCAAGAAGCCTATGTTATCCCATTTGCTTTTTAGTATGCAAAATTTTGCTATACACCTACATAAAATCATGGGAATTGCTCAAAAGTTAACAATTTATGTCTCAAGAGAGTAGTTAATTATAATATCGTGTGTGTAGGGTACTTACATAGTCCACAGCGTCAACATTTATGAATCGAGAGTCTGGTATAGCTGGAATAAGCATTCCCACTCGACATCGAACTTCTGTTCTTTAGGATAATGAAAAACATGTGGTGAACGGATAATAACCTCAAAACCAAAGTCTTCAATCTCTGTTGCTTGAGCCATGTAATATTCATGCAAGTGGCGCATATATGTTGTCAAATTTTTATATTCGTCATCAGGAACCAAAAGATTGTCCCTTTCATAGTTCATTGCCGGTGTTCCCATCCCTTGTACATCATAATAGATGTTCATGGCCACTTCCATGATTAATTCGGGGTTGTCTTCAACTCACTTCTGTATCTTTCTTAAATCTTCATTGTGTATTTCATTAGCTCTTATTATAACATACCGATTCTGTGTTTGCCTTTCGAATTTGGACTTCAACAAACACGGAGGCAGTGAGGCATAGAGATTGAAGAAACTAACATAATCTTCCTTCAAGATGTGTGCTGTAAATTTTTCTTTAATCAAGTTTGTAACGCTGCCACTGAACGGCCTTTTTCTTTTTTGTTGGTCCACTTTAGGAGCATTAGCGACCGAATCCAATGACCTTTTCTATGACTGTGAGGATGCCTTTGATCTTGTTTTGGGCTGAGGTGGAGGAGAGGAGGAGGATGATGACGAGATTTCTGTTTTCCCGGGGCTAATGAAGATGGAGGAGGAGGAAGAGGAGGACTCTTCTCTTTTCTCAGGGCTGATGAAGATGGAGTCGGACGAGGAAGAATAGAAGGAGACCTCTGTCTTCTTGGGGGTGATGGCAAGGGATGAGGAGGGGAGTGATCTCTGTTGGGAGATGATGAGTGATCATCGTAGGTGGGCAAAGACTCGCAGTTGTCCTCATCATCAGAGGACAATTGGTGGTCAAGCTTAATGAAGCGCTTGCACCAGACCACTTGAGAGCCCTTGTTATGACCAAGTTTTGGCTTGTCTTCCGCTGTGGGGTATTCAATGTGTATCTTGTTATACTTCTTATTAAGTATTCTGTCAATGGTGATGCGAGCGTATCTCTATGGAATTGGGTGGCCATTAATGGCCTCGTCTTCTGTAGGCCTAGCCTGGCCGAGCGCCACCTTGTCCTTTGTCCATTCCTGATGGATGTACAACTTGACATTGATGGGTTCAGTGATGCCGTCCATCGGATGAGGCATATCCGCATCTTCTTCGTCGAGCGAGGTCGATCCGCAGCTGCTGTGACCCCTAAACTATAGGCTAAAGGCAGTAGGAGTAGGGTTTTATGGTACTCCTGACCCCTTGGACAACAAAATTTGCTAGACTCATGCTTCAACACTTGCCTCAATCTGTGAGTTCATTCTATCTTCCATCTCTTTTAGTCGCCTCAAACACTCTGCCTCTTGATCCGCTCTACCCCTCGAGCAGCTTCGGTAAGTGTGAGATTCTTCGAGGAATGCTAGTTTCCAAGGAACAACACTAGTTCCTCTAGTACGACCAGGGTGCTCCTAGGTTTTGAGTGCTTGGTGAGCACATCTTTCTCCCTATTAGAAGTGCGAGTCCCTTGCCTCACCTCCTCAATTACCTAGGAGTTCCTCTTGATGAGTTCGCTCATGGGTGGATTTGTGGAGCTAAAGCTCCCGTCCTCGGTGTGACATAGATTCCTCCCCATATAGTATAATACCGATCTTGGATCCTAATGGGTGGTCTCAACCTGAACGCCTTCCTTAGCAAGACGATCTATCTTTTTAAGTTCTGCTTCAAATTCTAGATTTTTTTCGCGTATCCATGAGAGCCGAGATGATGAGGATTCGTCGCTTTCTGCGAGTTCTCCTTATTCTTCCTGCTTAGTTCTATATACTCCTCGGATAACTTATATTCCTTGAAATCCTACCTGAAGTCCTTCTGTTTGCTAAACTATCCACCATCGAAATATGTCTCTTTATTTTGGAGGACAAAATTTGTATACAATGTCCCCTTGAAATTCTTGAAGCATGTCCCCATGATTTCTTTTGGTTTTTCTTGACTACCTCCTTGTCATACTCCGTTGGGAAAGTGAATTACTCTAGGATCTTGATATCCCATATGTAATCCTTCTCACTTTTGGGAACCCTTCCACTTCCTATACCTAATCGAGATGAAGTGCCTTATAAGTAACCCGAGGATAGTCTTGTATTTGGTCAAAGCTATAGGCGGTGAGAGTGGATCCCGAATTCATCGAACTCAGTGATGTGCCAGTGTGCATTCCTACCAACAGGAATCTTTGACATGCCTCGCTTGGATCTAGCCTTCCTGCTACTCAAACCCTCTAGCTCCTTGACCAACGGAGGCTCTTGTTGGAGACACCAAGTAAGCTATGACCCTCTCAATTGATTAGCGTGTGTTACTACATAGTCACATGATACCAAAGTTATCTGGCCATCTTGGTCATTTTGACTCAGCTAGAGCAGGGGAGACGGGGTCCATGGCTGCTCGTTCTCACCGTCCTGATTGACACCGTCACCGTTTGTCGGATCATGCGGCTCTCCCGTCCCAGCGATATCAGCTGCTTCTTGTTGCCGATCTGTTCTTCGATGATGGGGTAACAGGCGACGACAAGTCATGGCTATGACACGATTGTGGTTAGTTTTGGCTGCGGACAACTAATAATAGCATATGTTCATATTATATATATATATATATAATATGTTTAATGCAAAGTCTAATAATAAGTCCACATACAACAAAGTCAAATGATAGCATATGTTCACCTTGAACAAATTCATTGTTTGATTGACCACATACAACAAAGTCCACCTACTGTTGTACGAAACTAAGCCTACATCAACTTTCAAATAAGAAAAGCAATGACCATGGCCATAAATAAAAGAATGACATCTTTCCAAGACCAAGGAGCAATTCTTCTAATCTTCACATCTCCGGCGGGTGGTTTCTCTTCAATCTCTAGTGCTAGCAGATGGCCATGGTTTGCATTCATTGAACCATAGTAGGCCGGTTGCCCATGGTTTGCAAGGTAGGCCGGATGACTATAGTAGGCCCTCAAAGCTTCAGCTTCTGTGTTGTATTTTTTGTGCAAATGACCAGGATAGCGATTGACTTGAGCATAGCAATCTTCCCAGGTTCGATAAATCCCAGGCATGTGACCAACATGAACTACATACCATACCATGGTTGCCTATACATTTAAGTAAATTAGCTTGTCATTCAAACATGATGTATCAGAATATTAAGTTCACATACAGCTAATGAACAAATATTATCTAGATAAAGAGGCATGGAGCAAGCTATATTGTGAGAGGAGGCACTTGCAGCATCTAACAAATTAAATTGTTCTTCATGATTTTAGCATGAAAAAGCTTGTCCAACACCACTTGAGATGTTTTGGACATGTCCAACGAAGACCTTCAGAGGCACCGGTGCATAGTGGAATCCTAAGCCAGGATAGTAACATGAAGAGAGGCAGAGGAAGACCGAAGTTGACTTGGATAGAGACAATAAAAGTAGACTTGAAAGGATAGAATATACCCAAAGACTTAGACTTAGATAGGAGTTCTTGGAAAATAGCTAGTCACTTGCCTAGACCTTGATTGCTTCTGCTGGGTTTCAACTCTAGCGTACCCCAACTTATTTGGAACTTCAAGGCTTTATTGTTGTTGTTGTTGTTGTAACAAAGACTTTCTCATCTAAAAAGTTAAAATAGTTGTTTAAAATATCAACATTCAACACAGAACCAAAATTATATGGGAACTATGGAGTGGACCAATATTTGGTTAAGCTTATTCTAATTGGAAGCCTTTATAGGCTGTATACTGATGCACAATACCAAAATTATATAGGAACCATGGAGTGGACCATGCTACCATAGTTCTAGGAAATATCGCACTAAAAGTGGAGTTACCAAATACCAAGCACATACCACTCAACATGGCCAATTTAAACAGTTGCTTCCTAAAGGCTAGATCATGCCATCAAGTTAAGTTGCCAAGCAAAAACTGGCACTATTAAACATTGCAATACCACAATAAGAATGACATTTATGTGTAGAGTAATTGTGCCATCTTATTGAACCCTCATATCTGAATGATAAATTATACAACATGATTATAAGTATATGACAGTGAATGTACAGAGTTTAACCACATTAGGTACTTTTGCTAGTACTCCTGCAATGGATTGGCCTAACATTTTTTCCCACTAACTAACTACAGTTCTTCTCATAAGTTGGCTCTAAAAAACATTTAATACTAGCAAAGCAGGCGTAAAGGTATTGATCAAACTTCCAGATAATTTTATATAGGATTGACATTCCCATACTTTATAGGACTTTCTAAGCATTTTTTTAGCCCTTGTCGTTCTAAACTCAAACTTTTCTAATGCATCCAAATTTACTTCAACTACAAATAGGTTACAGTCGCTACATCACTAGCTATAGATGCAGTGCTCGTTTAGTAGCTCATTACTAACAAACTGAACAGAGCTAACAAAAAATAGCAATGAGAGTGACAGATAAACAGATCACACCGGCATGCTCAGTTTCACACTAGTAAACCATGATACTATCATTTTGCCTTGAAAACCTCCCAATGCCAACCCCTAAAGTCCCATTGGCCCTAACACGCCAATTGCCATAGGAATCATGAGTCAATGTAGGAGAGGACCTACCAAATCCTGGCCACCGCCGCCACACACTCACTGTGGGGCATTTCATCAAACACATAGCGAGCAGTGAGCCACACACTCACCTGGGGGTTGGGAAAGCAGCTGTCCGTGTGCTCCTGAAGGCCTCAGTGGTGGGAGTGTAGACGTGGAGGAGGAGGGGCATGGCCAGCATTGTGGACAAGGAACGAGGGCACGGACGGTGTGGTGCTCTGGTGTGGGGCGGTGGACGACGTCGCGAGCACTGGTGTGGGACTAACGGGGACGCATCGAGGGGACGCACAGGCATCAGCATTGAAGAAGAGTAGCGTAGGGCTGGGAACGACGGCGCGGGGGCGGTGGATGGGTGCGCGGGGAACGGTGGTGCCCGACGTGGGGTGGTGCTCTAACGGCGCGGTGGGAGGGTTGGCGTGGGGTTGAGATGACTTTGGAAAATTTCAACTCGTGCCTTGCTTTTATTACAATGGCTCATCACTACCGGTTGTAAGTTCTAAACCGACAGTGATGAGAAAACATCACTGCCGGGCCATTCCTCGAACTAACAGTGATGGGGGTGTAGCGGTTATGGGTTGAGTAGCATATATTTTCCATTTCTTTCAAAATCCTCCGACAGGCTCAACGGTTAAGACCGCACAATATGGCCCCCGCGACCCGTGTTCGAGTCCCAGGCGCCCAAATTTTTTGGTTTAATTTTATAAATTATTAAATGACTTTGGAAAATTTCACCTCGCGCCTTCCTTTTATCCCAATTGTTCATCACTGCCGTTTGTAAGTCTAAATCGACAGTGATGAGGCACATCACTGCCGGGCCATTCCTTGAACCGACTATGATGGCGGTGTAGTGGTTATGGGTTAAGTAGGATATCTTTTCCCTTTCTTTCGAAATCCTCCGACTGGCTCAACGGTTAAGACCATACAATTTAGCCCCCAAGACCCGTGTTTGAGTCCCAGGCGGTCCAAATTTTTTTGTTTAATTTTATAATTTATTAAGCGCTCTAAAAGGTCAAAAAGAAAAAATAAATTAGCCATTACACACCTCCTATCATAGCCCAGCGGTAAAGACTCGGAACTCTGCTCCCCGAGACCCGAGCTCAAACCCGAGGGCTGGCACAATTTTTTTTAATTTTGTTTAAATCACTGCTGGTTTTCAAAACAAACCGATAGTGATAACCAGCATCAATGTCGGTTTTGTCTCATCACTGCCAGTTTTTTGAAACCGACAGTGATGTTTATATATATAAAAAATTCCTTTTTATATACTGAATAAATAGAAGCATGTGCATTCCTTTGGCAAAATGGCTTAAAATGTTTTTGGCAAAGATCTACACCCAAATTAAGACTCCACACAGGATCTTAGGTTTTTCTGATCAGTTGTTTTATTTATTATATTTTTCTGTGTGCTAAATGAGATAAAAGAGGGTGAATTTCATCTTGGACCCAATAGATTTTTTCATCGACCTCCACAAAATTCTTATCCCTAGGGCACATTAGGGCCTATGTAAAAGTTTGGCACCATTCTGGATCTTTTCGTGGGTAGACTCAGTTCAACCTATAATTAATCGGTGTCGTCACGTGGAAATTTAATTAAACCTCAGAAAGTAGCAAACCATCTTTGAAAAATCTCAAACTAGGTGTTTCCTTCACCCGTGGCACGTGCAAGCCTTAGAAAAAGTTTGAGACCAATATGACACCGGAATGCGTATGAACCACAGAAACCTTGATAACCTATGTGTATAGTCATGGTTCGATGAAAGGGCTCATGTACCTCTGTGAAGCATGTATACTCCGCCTATGTCGAAATGGCTTAAAATTTTTTTGGCAAGCATGTATACCCAAATTAATGCCCCAAAAAGATCTTAGGTTTTTTTGATCATTTTTTTATTAATAGATTTTTCTCTATGCTGAATGAAATAAAAGTGGGTGAATTACATCTTGTACCCAATAGATTTTTTCATCGGCCTCCACAAAATTCTTATCCCTAGGGCACATTAGAGCCTGTGTAAAAGTTTGGCACCATTCTAGGTCTTTTCGTGGGTAGACTCAGTTCAACCTATAATTAATCGGTGTCATCGCGCGGAAATTCAATTAAACCTCAGAAAGTAGCAAACCATCTCCGGAAAATTCCAAACTTGGTGTTTCCTTCACCTGTGTCACGTGCAAGCCTTAGAATAATTTTGAGACCAATGCAACACCGGAATGTATATTTCTAGTTGCCTAACAAATGTTACACGAATTACATGCATGACAATAATTAAACACACAAGCCATACAAATTAAAATTAGAACCCAATTAAACTACGACCTTACAAACGTAACTAAATAAACAATAATTACTATCAAAATCACTATCAGGATCGATCGGGCCACGCACACTAACATGCCTCTGTAGCCATATATGGTAATTGATGTCATAGATTATGTATCCGCTTGTATCGATGAAGGTCAATGCTCATATGAGTGCACTCTCTCGTGCCTCACAATACTGAAAGAATGGTCAGCCATAGATGTAACCTACTAAATGACCACTGCCCCTGTTAGTAATCCTTATGCAGTATTGGTGTCCTTCTATAGTGAGCTGGCCGAGGTTTTCATTGCAGAAGTCCTAATAGTACCCAAGTTGCTCCGTAGCTTGGTCTAGAACGGCCCACAAGCCACATGCAGCATAGGTAAGGTCCTGGAGCGCAATCTACATGCGGAGAAAAAGAAAAAAAATAGAGAATGTTATTACAATAATAAACAACAAATAACCATGACTTAGATATAAGTGACCATTTTACCACATCCGCACGGTTGTAGCTCGCAAACCATTCGCTTGCTTGCGGGATGGGGATATCACCAGCATTCAAAGCAAGTGCCTTGAAGTGCGAGAAATCAGGCACATCATAGCAAACACGTCAAAGTGCCTCTAAACAGAAGTGCACGGCACTGAATTGGATGCTTATCATATCCGAGATATGTCTTTCTGTCTCGTGGATATGGTTCCAATGATTTGTACCTCTCAAAGGGATGGAAAAACTAAGTTCACACATCCATAGCCGACCACTTACATTAGATGTCGTATTCTTGACAATGTTCGAGATAAAGAGCCAGCTAAGTGTTGTTCGCAGCCAATCTATTGGGGATATAGTTTGTGACATATATGTATCCAACAATGATATTAAACTAATTACACTTATTTTTTAGCATCAAAAAATAAAAGATGTTGGAAAATATTTCATATAATAGCTGGAACAGGGAATCGTGGAATGGCCACATTAGGAGCAAATGGTTCATTGCCATGGTGGAAACCTGGTTCTTGTGGTAGGGGAGGTCCATTGTTCATACCACCTGATCGATAAAATGCAAAAAAAATATGAACATAAAATATATGCACAAAAAATTCTTCTAAGTAAAATGTGGCAACATAATTAAATATAGATCGAATGCAAAGAATAAGAATATATATAAATGTAGAATGCAAAGAAACATGAATATAAATATAGATCAAATGAATATAGATAGAATATTGGAAAAGACAACATATCAATACTAATGAAAAATGCAGGAGCCATGACCAAATCACATAGAGAGAGAGTGGATTTCTTGAGAAGTGAGAGTGAAACGTGAGAAATGAGACTGTGAGAGTTCGTGGGTGGGTGGGATCGATGTATGTGGCCGGCGGTTTGTTTTATATAGGGGGGCATAGACATCACTGCCGATTTTTAAATAGAACCGACAGTGAAAGTGAATATCACTGTCGGTTTTTAAATATAACCAATAGTGAAAGTGAATATCACTGCTGGTTTTTAAATAGAACCGATAGTGAAGGTGCATATATATAAAGAACCATGGGAAAGTTTTAATAACAACGATATATTTATTTAGATAGTACAGAAATACATCAAAAAATAACAAAAATATTAGAAATAAATTACATATACGATAACAAAGACCTTACACTAAAATTCCATATACGATAACAAAGACCTATTTGCGTATAGGTCAATGTTATAATCAATGTGTATCAACACATTATAATTTAACCACCTCAATAGCATTCTTCTAGCACCAACTAGGGTCAAATAGTAGCACCGAGGTGGTCTACGAGCTATACCGGTTAGAGATGACAAGGTGGCATTGATGAATCCATGCCTCTGTTGTACATGGCCTTTTCTTGGTAAAGTCTAGAGCGCACCGCAGTAGATGGCTCTATGAACCTTGTGGCATCTCCAATCTTTGGCGTTGCTCTATCTTCAGTAGCATTCTTCTAGTACCTCTTGTGTGCACCATTTTGGTGGACTACGATGCATAACGATATATGTGATTTGTTGTGAGAGGAAAACACTGTATCATGGCTGATAAGCCCTGGCTAAAACCAACATGCATGGAGAGGCTCCCTAGCAGGGCACCATTTTATAGGCTAGGTATCGTGGTAGGTGGGAGCAGTGCTCCTACTGTGGTGATCAGCGGGAGCACTGCTGGCCCATGAGGCAATATTCATATCACTGTCGGTTTTGATAAAAAACCGGCAGTGCTAGGGGCCATTAGTGCCGGTTGTTAGAACCGGTAGTGATTCCATGTATCACTGTCGGTTTTTATGAAAAACCCAACAGTGATAGGCCTAACAAATAGCTACCGCTGCCGAAGGCGCTCAGCTTTTATTTTTTTGAAATCAGAGCCACTGCCACGGGCTCTGGACAAAATAAAAAAATAAAAAAATTGTCCCACCTAGGTTTTGAACCGAGGGAGCGAGAAAGAGGGATTAGTGGCTTAACCACTGCATTCAAAAGTGCATCTAGCCCTTTAGTGGGTTTTGGATGATTGAATGACAACACGATTAAAGATCTAACATATTCACTAAGTGTTGGATAGAAAATTGGTTATCTCACAGATACTTGATTAAATTGTATAAAGCCAAAATGATGTGTTGTTGTATAAACAATATAGTTTAAGGACAAGACAACAATGCAAATGGAATTCATGCAAAGGCATATTTATTGTGGGATTTCCATGTACTATGTGAAAGCAAGCATGGTAAGAATTAATTAATGAGACGTGAGGGATTGCATATGGAATGGTCTCATATTTGAAGCTTGCTAAATTGAAATGAAAAAGATAACAATACAAATGAATCGATGATTCAACACAAGATGTGACTTGATGGCTTGAGAAGGTGAAGATAGCAAGGAAAGGCTTCAAGGTACTAAGCAAGAGTGAAGGGCAAGCGATGGCTTGGCGGCCGAAGAACCTATCTAGGGTGAAGAAGGAAGTACTCGCATTTAGTTGAGGTACTAATCAAGCTATGATGGTCATGTTGTTGTGGAGGATCAAATCACTATTGGAGTGTTTAATGGAAGTGACTTGATACATTTGGGATTATTCATATCTGATGAATAGAATCAAGTCACGTGCTCAAGATGGCAATGCTCAAGTAAAAAGATCAATATCGACATATTGGCACCCTCACTTTATGAAGATTGAAAGACACAGCTTTGGTTGAAAGAGATCAACTCTAAAGGTTTAAATTCGTTATACATTTGAATTAATAGGAATGTTGTACTATTAAGAGGGATGCATCATGTTGATAGATGATCATTCACAAGTGCTCATGCCAACCCATATCAGTTTTGAGTGTTTGAGAGACAAAAGAGCTAACTTGCTTATCGCTGGTCTATCGTATTGATACCGGACGTGTCCGGTATGTGTCCAGCCATGGTAAAATTCTTGATGTTCTTGGGTTGGTTCATCGGGACTTCCGACGTGAGTCAAGAGTTCTGACAGTCGGGAGTTCTAGGAATCATCGAGAGTTCTGACGTCCCAACACCTAACTGACTTGGAGAGTTAACTGCCTGGTCACACCGGACATGTCCGGTATTCTACTGGACGTGTTCGATATAGTAGGCCAGAGCCCAATGGCTAGTTTTTAGATGAGCTGAGGGTCAGGAGTTCCGACATGAGTTAGGAGTTCCAATGATCGGGAGTTCTGGCATTCATTGGAAGTTTCGACACCTCACATGCTTTAACTCAGTTACCATTGGTGCAGTGTAAGTCATACCAGACATGTCCGGTATGAATACCGGATGTGTTCGGTATGGCAATGACTAGAATAACGGCTAGTTTTTCAAAGGGGCTATAAATACCCCAAGCCTCCACCTTTGGAGGTTGCTGATTCTGCTAGTGAACCCACATGTTTTTGAGCTTTGCCAACTCTCCCAAACCCTCTCTTGATTACAGAGTTGAGCACAGGAAGAGGAAGAGCACTGACAAAGATTCAGATAGAGAGTCAAGTGGTGGTGACAGCTCTGAGGAGATAGAGGAGGAGCAACAGGCACCTCTAGTGCACCACCCAGGACAGGGCAAGCACTATGGCCTTCTTGAAGTACATGCTCTAGTTTTACCCAATTATGTTGTCAGAGTCAACTACAAAGAAAAGGGTATGACTGAGAGAGCAAGAGATCAGAGGAGGATTGATCCCAGAGGTTTGCCTAGGATTCAGAATGATCATTGCTTTCACACTATGTTCCATCTAGATTATTACACTAGTGTGATACTTGCTAGGAATCATGTGGTAGCCAAGTCTTAGTGGATAGATTGGAAATATGTCAGAGAGCTACGGATGTCCTCCATTGACTATGCTATTGCCACTTGTCACCGCACAGGTGTATACACGCTCATGGAGTTTGTGCATGATTGGAACTCTAAAGTCATTACACAGTTCTATGTCACTTTATTTGTGGAAGAGGAGCCGAGGCATATGCATTGGATGCTTGAGGGCCAGTGGTATAGTGGAGACTACGATGCCTTTG
This sequence comes from Miscanthus floridulus, assembly GCF_019320115.1. Taxonomy (NCBI): domain Eukaryota; kingdom Viridiplantae; phylum Streptophyta; class Magnoliopsida; order Poales; family Poaceae; genus Miscanthus; species Miscanthus floridulus. The sequence goes on along the minus strand of NC_089596.1, from coordinate 57,874,639 downwards.
TAGCTTTTCTTAGTTTCTCAGAGGAGGACCTTCAGAGAGATAGGATCCACACAGAGCAGGTGTTACCTCCTGAGTAGCTTGTCTACATGTATCCACCAGGAGGTGAGAGAGGAGCAGTTGGGAAGGTAGTTGGTCTTCACCCTACCTACAGGTACCTAGATAGGATGTTCAGGAAGGCCATTGATTGCAAGGGAGGAGACAAAGGGAACATTGCTAATTGTTCCAGAAACTTGCTCCATAGGATGTCACTAGCTGCACAACCATTCAATGTTTTTGCTTTTATTTGGTCAGAGATTAGGAGTGTGGGTGAGAGGCCCCTCAAGGGCTATGGATTTGACCGTACATCATGTATATGATTGAGAAGGTCACATGACACACATTTGAGTATGACAAGAAGCATAAAGTCCTAAAGATAGTGGATGACTTGATAGAGATTGGAGTACCCCCACTTGGTCTAGGGGGAGCAGTAGAGGCAGATGCACCTGAGAGTGGTGCAGTAGTAGCAGGAGCTTCACCTCCACCACATGCTCCTTCACGTTCTTCTTCACATCGCTACAGTCCTCCTTCTCATATTCATAAGATGTTCAGTGCTATATTTGGGATGTGTAGAGACATCCAGACCAGGCAGTAGAAGGAGAGAGAGGCTAGGAGGAAGGACACTCGGACCCTGAAGTAGATTGTTGCTAGACTTGAGCTTGATCCTCCTAGGTCTCCACTATTAGATGAGGTAGCCAGTGAGCCTGAGACTAAGGAGCAGCAGTAGGCTAGGTACGACAGAGAGTTTGCTGAGTTTCTTCAGTGACAGGAGCAGTAGCAATAGGCACCAGAGCACCCTGACACTTTACCAATACAGGCTCATGTGCTTACTCACTCTTAGCCATGTCCCAGTGCTGCAGATGAGTATGCTTCAAACTGGTGGAGTGACCTCATAGGTGGTTTTAGCTACTACGGGTCTAGTGGCTATGACCCATCTAGTGAGGGTGGTTCTCGCCCACCTGGTGCTCCATGCTCAGATGATGACGAAGAAGGCAGAGATGGAGATGAAGATGGTGATGAGTGATCTTAGTGATTAGATATAGCCAGCAGCCGCTCTTTGTGCTTAGTTCTTTTTGTCAGACCTTTTATTGTGATGAATGACAAAGGGAGAGAATTAGTGACTAAAGCTTCAGGGTTGTGCATTATGAGTTTATCTTTTGTACCTAAAGATTTGTACTGCAGTTGTAGTCTTTTCATGTGGTATCTTCATTGTTATATCTTGTGAATTGAGGCTTTATATCTTGTGAGAGTTGAGATTTTGAGCTTTATCTATGTATCTCTTGAGATATGATCTTTATTTATATTAGTAGCTGATGGACTTGAGAAATCTTTGTGATGAGTGCTATGTGTGTGATATATATGATGAATTTACTTTCATAAGGACCATGCATTTTTTAGATTGAAAATGTATGATGTGATGCTTTCTATTTATTCTTGCATGATATATCATATCATATCATATGCATCATGGATTTTATTTTATCACACATACTTGCACACCATGGATGCAATGATTTAGGGGGAGTCTCCTATGAGTTTTAGTATGTGCAAATTGACATTTGAGGTCATTTGTGAATTCAATTCATATTGCACATATTAAGGGGGAGCCTTCCATAAATCAATGAACCCAAAAGCCTAAATTTTTATATCATTTTGCAAGCTTTAATTAGGTTGTCATCAATCACCAAAAAGGGAGAGATTCAAAGTGCATCTAGCCCTTTAGTGGGTTTTGGATGATTGAATGACAACACGATTAAAGATCTAACATATTCACTAAGTGTTGGACAGGAAATTGGTTATCTCATAGATACTTGATTAAATTGTATAAAGCCAAAATGATGTGTTGTTGTATAAACAATATAGTTCAAGCACAAGACAACAATGCAAATGGAATTCATGCAAAGGCTTATTTATTGTGGGATTTCCATGTACTATGTGAAAGCAATCACGGTAAGAATTAATTAATGAGACATGAGGGGTTGCATATGGAATGGTCTCATATTTGAAGCTTGCTAAATTAGGAAGTAGGAAAAGGAGTTGGAAAAGACTCCAGCTAGAGTGACCTTCATGGTACCCTCTAGGGCTGACCTTCGCTAGGTCGCCCACAACCCCCTCAACAGAGAGTAGGACTCGAACAAGTCCGAACTTCAGTAAAACAAATATCGTGTCTCAATTCAGATTTCATTTGATATTTGTGTTGCTCCAGTTCTTGTGCAGGTTCTCTGTGTATCTTGTCATCTCTAGTAGGTACCTACAGTTTGGTTTGAAGATAGAAATTGAAAGGAGCAAGTTTGGGGCTATTCTGCAGAAACTGTGTATACCAGACATGTCCGATATACCTACCAGACACATCTGGTATTTTTTACCTGTGCTGAAAATATTCATTCTCTGTTCTAACTTTGTGTTGCATGATTGTAGCTTCTAGATATATTCTTTATACCTTGTATTCTCTATTGGCTAACTCATGAGGGGTTTATTTGTCTGATTAGGAGTTTCCAAGTGTTTGGAAACTCCAACACTAATCGTTTCCGCATTTCAAAGGGTTGAATTTTAGAAATGCCTATTCACCCCGCTCTAGGTGGCATCCTTGGTCCTTTCAATTGGTATCAGAGAAAGGACTCACTAAATGCTTCATCGCTGTGAGAAAAGGATGTCGACGCCTAACGAGTTGGAGCCAGTGCTTCTCCAAAATGATGGTTCAAACTTTCTATCTTTGTCAATTCATGTACTCATTGCTTTTATTAATATTAGTCCTCTTCTTGAGCATATTGTGGTTGCAAGCATACCTCTTCCTATAGTTGATTGGAGCAACTACAAAAACTTGTCAAAAGAGGAAGAGATATGCGTGCAACTCAGTGCTCAAGCTATTAATGTCATTTTGAGTACATTGAGTGCAGAGGTTCAAGATGAGGCAATTTTCAATGGACAACCACCTCCAGAGAGTGCTCATCTCATTTGGACTAGGCTTGTTGAGTTATATGGAAAATCCAAATGTGATGATGCACTTGAGATCGAGTCAAAGGAAAATTTGTCCATTGTGTCTTCATGCAGCGAAAAAGACTCACAAGATCTCAAGAGCACCTAGCCAGAGCAAGATGTGCAAGCAGCAAATGACCTGTTGTCTACCTGCACATACCGGACGTGTTCGATATGCATAGACCAAGACATCAGACCAGCAAGCAGCTGTTTGCAAGGATGCTCAAGACCGGTGGCGACCATGTGATGAGTCAACCTCAGTATCTAATGAGACTCATCACTTATGTCTCATGGCCAACAAAAGCAAGAAGAAGAGTAACAAGAAAGATCAAGAAAAGGAGAAAGCACAAGCGGATGATCAAGATAAGAGTGATGTTAAAGTTGAAGACAACTACAACCTTGATCATCTCAACCACAAAGACAAGTTCATCATCATGAAGATAGTTGAAAAGAATGATGAGCTTGAAGAAGAGAATGAGAAGCAAGAGCAATCACTTCAAAAGCAAGAATTGTTTCTCATCTCCAAGATGGAAGAACTAAAGGCTCTAAGTGAAAGGTATGAAAAATTGTCAATTGAGCATGCTTTAGTTACTAACTCCTCTTCTAGTGTTTCACAACTAGAGAAGGAAAACTTTGAGCTCAAGGCAAGGCTAGATGAACTATCAAGCAAGTATAATGTGCTACAAGCAAACTATGTTCATCTAAAGTGCTCTCATGATGAAGTAGTAGAATCAAGCATCATGCTTAAGGTGGCTCATGAGGTTGTGATCACATCGGTAAAGTTTTTTCAACCTCTCACACATTCACTCACTAGTACAGCATCTCAATTAAATATTTCTTGTACTAATGAGTGTGCTCCTCAAGCAAGCCAATCTTCGATTGAGCTAAATCACATAGAAAACATAGAGCTCAAAGAAGAGGTGAAAAGATTAAAGAAAGATATGATTCGGTTGAAGGGTAAGGAGAAAGCACAACCTTCTCAAGATAATCGTGATAACATGGTGAAGAAGCTTGAGAAGGGTTCAAACCTTGCTTCCTCTAAAGCCCAACAAAAGAATCACATTTCAAGCGAGGCCAACACAACCAAGAGCAAGAAACTTGGAAAAAGGTTATGCTATGGTTGTGGATTATATGGACATGAGTGGGCTATGTGTCCACATAAGAGTTGGGCCGACAAGTGTGAAGTGGCTGAACAAAAGGCCTCAAACAAGTGGGCCAACCAAAAGAAAAGTGATGGACAAAGCACTTGTCTCATGTACAAGAAATTGGGGCATCCTACCAAGAAATACCCAATGTACAAAGAGGCAATGAGATGGGCCACAAGGTTGATAGATGTCCATGCAAGTGAAACAAGCATAGAGCAAACAAAGGTTGCATATGCTATGCTTGTAGAAGAAAGGGGTATCTAAGCTATGAATGCCCAAATGGTAACACTCCTAAGCCAAACACATTTGTTTATAATGATATGCTTAGGAAGACCACAAATGGAATTAGCACTAGCAAGGTGATGTGTTCACCACAAACTAGTACTAAAGCCATTTGGGTGCCTAAGCACTTGTTGACTAACTCAAAAGGACCCAATAAGAGTTGGGTACCAAAATGTGCTTAGATTGTTGATGTAGGTACTTGGTGATGAGATGAAGGCTTTGGGGTGCTTGAGCAAGGAAATTGAAATTTTTACTCAAGCTATCAATCTATTTCTCACATATCATTTTATATGGTTGACTCGAAGACAAATCAATGAACATATCATCTACCTCATCCTCACCATTGGCAACAAGTACCTAAACCTTTTAGGATAGCCACTTTATGTGTTTGTGCTCAATGGCTCACAAATAGGCATATTTGGGAAATATTGAAAGTGGCTAATTAATTTCACTTGATAATTATCATGTTTGCCATATGGTGCTTTTAATAGCTCTCCAGTAGAGCAATTTATTTGTTAAGATGCAGGTATACAATAAATACTAGAGCTAAACAAAGAATCACAAGTAGTGGATTAATTGTCTCTGTCCTGCACCTACCAGACATGTCCGGTATTGCAGGAACCAGAACACTGATTGGATTGTAGCTGAGTCTTTGATCCATATATTTTCATATATCCATAATTTACTCAGAAGCTTGTGATTTATCAAATCTATGTGGATTGTGAGCATCTCTTGAACTCAATTCTAAATATGGCATTATTACTTAGTGTTGGTCAAAATAGAAAATTAACTCTCTCATATTCATAATTGAGTAAAGTGCTTGTAGAAAGTTATTCAAATTACTTGTAGCACTTATTGAGGAGTTCACTCTTCTATTTTCTATTGTTGTGGACTAATAATCTCTTTTAGTGATCTTGTAGTCCTAGGTATGTAAAGTGAATCCCTGTGATGGCATGACTAGTAGAGTAGTGATACAAGCACAATGACTATCATGCCGTGTATTGTCTTAGTGGAAATCTTAGTGGGCTCAAGGCGAAGGTATATTTTTACATTCATGCATTGTAAGTGCATCTAAGGCCCTTTATATGCTAGAGTGTGCATTTGTGTGATATAGGAGAGATGTTTTTCAAAACCCATAACTAGCATGTGTAGGTGGTGTGAATTTGAAAAACTATTTGAATCTTGGTCTTTGTGACCAAGCCTTGTCATGTGATGATTCTAGCTCTCCTTGATTGTTTGATTGGCTAATCACACATGACATGGCTTTCTTAAGTTCACATTCTACTATGTCTCACTATATCTCTCTCAAGTAAGCGAAATCATGTTTATGCCAAATATTTGGAAAAGAGAAGTGCTATTCATGGCATTTGGATAAGAAAAGTAGTTACACCTTATTTGGATCAAGGATAGACATGTTTTTGATTAAGAAATGATAGAGAAGGGGATTGGAATCAAGTGAATAAAATTTGGAACAAGTTGGACTAGTCCCACAAATACTGGACGTGTTCGGTATCCGTGGGAGAGCTAGGTCAAATACCCTTTTGGCCTAGGTCCGAGGCTCATTTCACTCATTCTGTCTCAACCATCACCACCGCCGCTCACCCTCTCCCTCGCCTGCACTCAGCACCATCACCATGCCCTTGCCGCTGCATTGCCTCTATGCTGCACTCTCCTATCTCTTCCCTACCACGTGCCTCTCCTACCTCCACGGCAACAGGCAGAGCACCCTGCAGCCACCGCAATTTTGCGCCATTACCAGTCAAAGAAAGAAAGAAGAAGGAGAAGGCAAGGATGGGATAAGGATTGAAGGTTTCCCACATCAAGATTCCAAGGACAGCTCCGTGGATTTGAGATCGAATTCGTTGGTCTCCACCCAGGTATTTCAAATCCTAGAACCCATTCGATCTATTGGATAGTGAATCATTTTCAAATCCTTTTAGTAAAAGCGAAGTATTGTTGCTAAGGAAGATGCCCATAATTTTTGGAATGGATTGATTGAGATCGATGTCAAGGCCCCTGCTTGGGCTGCTGTGCACGCGCATACCGGACGTGACCGGTATAAGCCAGCAGTGCAGGTTCAGCTGCAGCCTTGACTCAATACTCATTGATAATTGTCTCGATATGTATGATTGTTTGTCTAAATTAATTTTGCAAACCTTGATCATGGATTGGATAGGTTATTGTGAGATTTTGGATAAATAATTGTATATATATAGATGATGATATAAGAAATATTGTTCGGGCATGTATCTAAGATTCTTTGCAAATCATTTTGGATACAGGGCAGCAGCCATGAGTGGAAGATAGGAGCCCAGATCCAAGCATAGGCATGATCCAGCATTAGAGAAATACAAGAAGGCAAGGTAGGACTTACATCCTAGATTCAGTCAGCAGCAGCAGGAGACCATCTAGAGGCACTAGGGGTGCTCCACAGTACAGAGAGAGTGATGATGGTGATAGCAGCCCCTCTTCTGATGATGAAACTGAGGATTATAGAGTTGAGCACAGGAAGAGGAAGAACACTAAGAGAGGAGCTTTTCTTGGTTTCTTAGAGGAGGACCTTCAGAGAGATAGGATCCACACAGAGCAGGTGTTACCTCCTGAGTAGCTTGCCTACATGTACCCATCAGGAGGTGAGAGAGGAGTAGTTGGCAAGGTAGTTGGTCTTCACCCTACCTACAGGTACCTAGATATGATGTTCAGGAAGACCATTGATTGCAAGGGAGAAGACAAAAGGAATATTGCAGATTATTCCAGAAACTTGCTCCATAGGATGTCACCAGGTGCACAGCCATTCAGTGTTTTTTATTTTATTTGGCAGAGATCAAGAGTGTGGGTGAGAGGCCCCTCAAGGTCTATGGATTTGCACCCTACATCATGTATATGATTGAGAAGGTCACATGACAAACATTTGAGTATGACAAGAAGCATAAAGTCCTAAAGATAGTGGATGACTTGACAGAGGTTGGAGTACCCCCACTTGGTCTAGGGGGAGCAGTAGAGGCAGATGCACCTGAGAGTGGTGCAGGAGTAGCAGGAGCTTCACCTCCACCACGTGCTCCTTCACATTCTTCTTCACGTCGCCATAGTCCTCCTTCTCCTGTTCATAAGATGTTCAGTGCTATATTTGGGATGTGTAGAGACATCTAGACTAGGCAGCAGAAGGAGAGGGAGGCTAGGAGGATGGACACTCGAACTCTAAAGTAGATTATTGCTAGACTTGAGCTTGATCCTCCTAGGTCTCCACTATTAGATGAGGTAGCCAGTGAGCCTGAGACTGAGGAGCAATAGCAGGCTAGGTACGACAGAGAGTTTGTTGTTTTTCTTCAGCGATAGGAGCAGGCACTAGAGCACCCTAACACTTTACCACTATAGGCCCGTGTGCTTACTCACTCTCAGCCATGTCCCAGTGCTACAGATGAGTATGCTTCAAACTGGTGGAGTGACCTCATAGGTGGTTTCAGCTACTACGGGTCTAGTGGCTATGACCCATCTAGTGAGGGTGGTTCTCGCCCACCTGGTGCTCCATGCTCAGATGATGACGAAGAAGGCAGAGATGGAGATGAAGATGGTGATGAGTGATCTTAGTGATTAGATATAGCCAGCAGCCGCTCTTTGTGCTTAGTTCTTTTTGTCAGACCTTTTATGGTGATGAATGACAAAGGGAGAGAATTAGTGACTAAAGCTTCAGGGTTGTGCATTATGAGTTTATCTTTTGTACCTAAAGATTTGTACTACAGCTGTAGTCTTTTCATGTGGTATCTTCATTGTTATATCTTGTGAATTGAGGCTTTATATCTTGTGAGAGTTGAGATTTTGAGCTTTATCTATGTATCTCTTGAGACATGATCTTTATTTATATTAGTAGCTGATGGACTTGAGAAATCTTTGTGATGAGTGCTATGTGTGTGATATATATGATGAATTTAATTTCATAAGGACCATGCATTTTTTTAGATTGAAAATGTATGATGTGATGCTTTCTATTTATTCTTGCGTGATATATCATGCCATATGCATCATGGATTTTACTTTATCACACACACTTGCACCCCACGGATGCAATGATTTAGGGGGAGTCTCCTATGTGTTTTAGTATGTGCAAATTGACATTTGAGGTCATTTGTGAATTCAATTCATATTACACATATTAAGGGGGAGCCTTCCATAAATCAATGAACCCAAAAGCCTAAATTTTTATATCATTTTGCAAGCTTTAATTGGGTTGTCATCAATCACCAAAAAGTGGGAGATTGAAAGTGCATCTAGCCCTTTAGTGGGTTTTGGATGATTGAATGACAACACAATTAAAGATCTAACAGATTCACTAAGTTTGGACAAGAAATTGGTTATCTCATAGATACTTGATTAAATTGTATAAAGCCAAAATGATGTGTTGTTATATAAACAATATAGTTCAAGCACAAGACAACAATGCAAATGGAATTTATGCAAAGGCTTATTTGTTGTGGGATTTCCATATACTATGTGAAAGCAAGCACGGTAAGAATTAATTAATGAGACATGAGGGATTGCATATGGAATGGTCTCATATTTGAAGCTTGCTAAATTGAAATGAATAAGATAACAATACAAATGAATGGATGATTCAACACAAGATGTGACTAGATGGCTTGAGAAGGTGTAGATAGCAAGGAAATGCTTCAAGGTACCAAGCAAGGGTGAAGGGCAAGCGACGGCTTGGCGGCCGAAGAACCTAGCTAGGGTGAAGAAGGAAGTACTTACATTTAGTTGAGGTACTAATCAAGCTATGATGGTCATGTTGATGTGGAGGATCAAATCACTATTGGAGTGTTTGATGGAAGTGACTTGATACATTTGGGATTATTCATATCTGATGAATAGAATCAAGTCACGTGCTCAAGATGTCTATGCTCAAGTAAAAAGATCAATATCGATATATTGGCACCCTCACTTTATGAAGATTGAAAGACACAGCTTCGGTTGAAAGAGATCAACTCTAAAGGTTTAAATTCGTTATACATTTGAATTTGAGTTAATAGGAATATCGTAATATTAAGAGGGATGCATCATGTTGATAGATGATCATTCATAAGTGCTCATGCCAACCCATGTGAGTTTTGAGTGTTTGAGAGACAAAAGAGCTAACTTGCTTGTCGCTGGTCTGGCAATACCAGACGTGTCCAGTATTGAAACCGGACGTGCCCGGTATGTGCCCAGCCACATTAAAATTCTTGATGTTCTTGGGTTGGTTCGTCGGGAGTTCTGACATGAGTCAGGAGTTCCGATAGTTGGGAGTTTCAACAATCATCGGGAGTTCTGACGTCTCGACACATAACTGACTTGGAGAGTTAACTGCCTGGTCACACCGGATGTGTCCGGTATTCTACCGGACATGTCCGGTATAGTAGGCCAGAGCCCGACAGTTAGTTTTCAGATGAGCTGAGGGTTGGGAGTTTCGATGTGAGTCGGGAGTTCTGATGGTTGGTAGTTCCAGCATTCGTTGGGAGTTCCAACACCTCACATACTTTAACTCAGTTACCGTTGGTGCAGTGTAAGTCATACCGGACGTGTCCGGTATGAATACCGGACATGTCCAGTATGGCAATGGCTAGAATAACGACTAGTTTTCAAAAGGGCTATAAATACCCCAAGCCTCCACCTTTGGAGACTGCTAATTCTGCTGGTGAACCCACACATTTTTGAGCTTTGCCAACTCTCCCAAACCCTCTCTTAGTGAGTGTATGATCCAAATTGCCAAATCCATTAGTGGGTTGAGAGAAATTCAAAATTGAGAGCAAGCCACCACTTGAGCACTTGTGTATATTGTCTATTTCATGATTTGCATTTGTTAGTCTTGGACTCTTCGGTCCTAGACGGCTAGGCATCGCTAGAGAGCACCTGAGAGATTGTGGTGTGACTCAAAAAGTTTGTAACGGTTGATTCCGCCACCTCAGAATCAACTAGTGGAAGGAGGAAAAGGAGTTGGAAAAGACTTCGGCTAGAGTGACCTTTGTGGTACCCTCTAGGGCTGACCATCGCTAGGTCACTCGCAGCCCCCTCAATGGAGAGTAGGACTCGAACGAGTCCGAACTTCGGTAAAACAAATATCGTGTCTCAATTCAAATTTTATTTTATATTTGTGTTGCTCCAGCTCTTGTGCAGGTTCTCTGTGTATCTTGTCATCTCTAGTAGGTACCTGCAGTTTGGTTTGAAGATAGAAATCGAAAGGAGCAAGTTTGGGGCTGTTCTGCAGAAACCGTGTATACCGGACACGTCCGGTATTTCCTACCTGTGCTAAAAATATTCATTCTCTGTTCTAACTTTGTGTTACAAGGTTGTAGCTTCTAGATATAATCTTTATACATTGTATTCTCTGTTGGCTAACTCATGAGGGGTTTATTTCTCTGATTAGGAGTTTCCAAGTGTTTGGAAACTCCAACACTAATCGTTTCCGCATTTTAAAGGGTTGAATTTTAGAAAAGTCTATTCAGCTCCCCGCCCCCTCTAGGCGGCATCCTCGGTCCTTTCAGAGTTAAAGGAGGATTTACGTTAGGAAATGTTTTGTTATCATTTTTATAGTTTAAGTTGAGGTTCATTTAATTTTGTAAAAATATAAAAAAAAAGTTTGCCTCACCTAGGATTCGAACCAAGGGCGCGGGCTTCACAGTAGCTAGCTTTTACCGCTGCGCTATGATAGGGAGTACGTCAAGGTACATTTTATTTTTTGTTTTATCCTCTAAACGGGAGTTAATTAATTCAAGGTCCAAATTATAGGGCCTTAACTGCTACGCTAGCATTATGGATTATGTTAGTTTAGCTATGTTTTTTTTCTTTATCTGTTTAGTGCATGTAAATACATATAATTTACTATAAAATAATACAAATATTTGTGTCTCAATTATTTAATTCCATGATAATTAATTAATGGTCTATAATTATCAAATAATAGTGTTTCTGAACATCGTCTCAATATTTGATTACATAGTCAATTATTTAATTTTAGAGAAGCGCACAAAATATAAATTAGATTACATAGTTGGTGAACAACGTCCGAATAATGATTATATAGTTAATAATAATATAACTGTCTTTAGGTGCATCAACAATGAGGGCCTCATTGTAATCAACCCGTACGTAAGCAGGTTCATCACCCTCTTGAAGGATAGGTAGGGGTACGTTCGCCTCGAATGGAGGCATTTCCTGATAGCCCCTGTAGTCTTCTTCGTCTATCCCTCCATCGACACCGACAATCTTTCTTTTCCCTTCTAGGACTACTTTTAGCCTTCCTTTGGTCTTGTTGTCCCTTGCATAGAAGACTTGCATAACATCTCTTGCAAGGACAAAGGGGTCGTCTCTGTATGTGGTCTTAGTGAGATCAATGGTAGTGAACCCTTCGCTATCAGTGTTAATTTCCTTGAGCCAGACCCACTGGCAGTGAAAAAGAGCTACCTTCAATGGATCGTAGGCTAGCTCAAATATCTCCTCTATGAAACCATAGTATGTCGCCTGCACATTGTTGTTTTCGTCATGAGCATCAAAACGAACACCACAAATTTGGTATGTGCTCTTTCCATCTTGCTTTTTTGTGTAAAATGTGAATCCATTGATCTCATATCCTTGGTACTTAAGATATGCACTCCAAGGTCCCTTGGCTAAGGCATCCAGTTGATTACCCAACTTTATTCCAAGCAAGCGGCGTCGCAACTAGTTGACAAATTCCTCCTTATGTTTTTTATCTAGCCAAGCCTGTGACCTGCTTGGATACAAAGTTTGCAGCGATTGCCTATGCTCGTCAATGTATGGCATCACATCCTCGGCTTGCTGGAGAACAATGAACTGTGCCTATCTAAAAGAAACAGGGTCGTCTACTATAACAGATTTCTCCCTGATCGTTCCTTTGCCACATAGTCTTCCCTCATGACAAGATTCTAGAACTCCAACCCTTTCAATGTCTAGATAATATGTGCAGAACTCAATGTCCTCCTCTATTGACCATCCTTCAACCATGCCCCCTTCTGGCCTAAATATGTTCCTAACATACCTCCTAAAAACTTTCATCAATCTTTCGAAAGAGAACATCTGATGCAGGTACATTGGGCCAAGGGCTCTAATTTGGTCAACAAGATGAATGAGCAGATGCAATGAGATATCAAAGTAAGTCGGTGGGAAATGCATCTCAAGCCTAACGAGAGTTTTGGCTATGTCCCGCTACAGCTGCTCTAGCATGGACACATCAATGACCTTTTTTGAGATCGCATTGAAGAACGAGCATAGCTTTATGATTGGGGTGTGGACCTTTGGGGGGAGGATATCATGTAGGGCAATAGGGAGCAGCTGAGTCATAATGACATGACAATCATGGGCCTTCATAGGGCCATAGTTGAACTTGAGTTCTCTCATGTTCACTAGCCTCTTCGAGTTCGCACAGTAGCCCGTCGGGACTTTGAGTTCATTGAAGAAAGAAATAAGCGCACACTTTTCTTCCTTCTTCAATGTCCATGATGCAACCGGAAGTTCGAACTGGCCATTCTCTAGCTCCATGGGATGCAGCTCCTTCTTGATTCCCAAGTGTTGCATGTCCAGGCGTGTGGCTAGTGAATCATTCGATGTCCCCCTGGTGTCCATCAAGGTGTTAAGAGTGTTAGCACACACGTTTTTAGTGATGTGCATGGGATCAAGACAGTGGCATACACTCAGAAATGGCCAGTAAGGTAGTTTCTAGAAAACCAATTTTTTCTTCTAAACGCTCCCATCAGGCGCTGCTACTGCATTGTCCCCCTTCCTAAGGATAACCTCTAGTTTGTTGAGTTCTCAAAGTATCGCAGGTCCATCTTGATATTTTGGAGCTAAGCGTTTCTCAATAGTACCGTTGAAATCTTTTCTATTCTTGTGGTACGGGTGATCCTTAGGTAGGAACCTACGGTGTCTCATATAAACTATCTTTGAGTTATTTGGTAGATTTACCACATCGATGTCGTCCAAGCACTCGACACATCCAGTATAGCCTTTTGTCTTCTCTCTAGACAACAAACCTCGACTTGGCAGGTCAGTGATTGAAGCAATAAGTACTCCCATGACTGTGACATGTTCCATTTTGTACTTGTCCCAAACATCTGGCACACCCTTTTCAAACATCACCACTAGTTCATCGATCACTGGTTCTAGAAACACATCGATGTCATTCCTAGGTTGTCTTGGCCCTTGGATCAGTAGTGGCATCTGGATGTACGACCGCTTCATATAGACCTAAGGTGAAAGGTTGTATATAAAGAGCGTCACTGGCCAGGTGCTATGATTGCTTCTAACCTAGTCGAAAGGATTCATCCCACCTGTGCTCAAAGCAAACCAAAGGTGCCTTACCTCTCTACCGATGTCCTTATAGAACATAGTATTGACAGTCCTCCAGTCATGCCCATCGACGAGGTGCCTCATCATTGTATCTTTCTTACGCTCTTCGCCATGCTAGTGCAATAGCTTGGCTGACTTTACACATGCAAACAGCCAATGCACCCAGAGAGCTATAGGGAAATACCAAACGACCTTTACGGGACCTCCTCTAGTCTTGGTACCCTCATCTGATGGCCCTTCCTTGTACTGTGGAGCTTCACACTTGGGGCACTTGTCCAAGTCTTTGTATTTTTCTCCACGGTACAATATGCAATCATTAGAACACGCGTGGATTTTTTCAACCTCGAGGCCGATGGGACAGATCATTTGCTTGGCCAAGTATGTCTTTTCTGGCAACTCATGTTTCTAGGAGCATTTTCCTTATTATACCTAACAACTGATTGAAGCCTTTATCGCTCAATCCGTTTGTCGATTTGAACTCTAACAGCATGATGTCGGCTTCCAGTTTGCTCATTGGACAATTCCTATATAATGATGTTTTGTCATCTTGTCTCATTTTCTCTAGCTTTCTCAGCTGTCTTTTACTAAGACATCCGGTCTCTACATTACGTAGCAGCTGAGAAATGCCATTGTTATCCTTAGTGTCGTCAGCTAGCGTGTTCCTAAACATATTATTAACTGTGGCTATAGGTTTCGTGTTGACACCGGGTTCCTCGTCAGCATCGTGGATGGCTACGTCAGGCATGTCCACATCATCATCGTTTTCCTACAGAACATTCACACCAACCTCGCCATGCATAGTCCATATCATATAGTTTGGCATGAACCCTCTGGAAATCAAGTGCGGTCATATAGGCTCAATTTGACGAAAGTTCCTTTGATTCTTGCAATCTTTGCATGGGTAGAAGACAGGGTTCCCATTCCCAGCATGGGCTTTGGCATCGCTGATAAACTGGCTGACGCCATGCATGTACCGCTTGTCCGTTTGGGACAGATGCATCCACTCTCGATCCATCTCTGCACAAAAAATACTGAGACAGTAATTACAAAGAATTAATAAGAAATCGAGCTTCATGAACAACAATTGTAACTCGAAAGTGCCATTTTTGGAAAATATTATTGTACACTAATTATTTAAAAATTGAAATTGGTAGCCCCGGCCCTGTAAATTGAAAATTGTAGTAAAAACAATTATTGCACAATAATGAAGAACCACTATTCTACTCTACTTCTAAGAACTAATTATAGCATCACATAGTAACAATGATGATCTTGACCACCATAGAATAATTAGCTAGGAATTTAAATGTGTTCATAGACACCAACCTTTTGGATGATGGATTCACCACAATTTGAGCCTTGCACAAATGTCCAATTGAAAAAAGTGCTCTCTAGAATGGAGAAAGAACTAGAATGAGAATCAAGCAATGTTGCCATCAAAATGAAGCTAATTAAGCAATAAAATCAAAGAAGTGGATGTTTGTTACTAACCTTAAAGCAAAAAGATCAAGCCATTCTTCAAAATCCAAGCACTAGCTTCATGGTGAAGAGCAGCCGCAACAATGGAAGGAAGGGCCCAAACGCACGCCTCTGTTCTCAGGATGGAAGAGAGGAGGAAGAAAAGGACGGCTGCAGCCTTTTTGTGCTGTCGGCTTATCACCGTCGGTTCTTAGTTAGAACCAACAGTGATAGATCTAAATCACTGTCGGCTCTTGGCTTGAACTGGTAGTGATAAGTGGTCGCTAAAACATTGTTGGTTCAAGCCACAAACCGGCAGTGATGTTGTCCTTCACTGTCGGTTTTAGCCTAGCTCCAATTATTTTCTCATTTTCAAGCTCATAACGGACAGTAATGTTCAAATTTGTAGTAGTGTAATGACAAGAAAAAAAGAGAACCAAGAATCTGACTGATCAAAGTTTTCGTAATTAGTGTAAAAGTATATATAGTGCTTCAGTTCTACTACTGCCCTACCAAACTTTGTCGGTGGAAATGTCATGTCACACTTAAGTACTGCATTTTAGTCAACTTCTTCGTACTATTGCTGCAACAAAGACAAAAAAACATGGAAGGAAAGAAAATCAAGAGAGCCAAAAATTGTCGCATCAAGATGGTGCCTATATTTTTTCAATAAAAATTATAAATAGCATCGATCACGGTATTAATGGAAAGAAAAAATTAACATTTTTTTTGGCGAGTAATATTTGTAACATATATTTGGAACAGGAGAGCTAAGACAAAAGAAGAAGAAAAATCATTTTACCACTAACTATAAATAAACTTATACTATTAATTATTATATATGTTTGCACGTATATATAGTCCACTCAGGGTGGACCTACGTGGCCTGGGTATATTAATTAAATAATGTAGGAGTTTTAACCACAGATTAAAATGCTAGTTATGGGGAAGAGATGAGGAAAACGTAGCGCCCACGTGAATGTCTCCCAAACAAACATTCACGTCGAGCCTTCATCGGTCTATACATCTCGATCGCCCTCTTCGATTTCTAGGGTTGAGTTAGCTAGCTAGGGCTTGTCTGTCGTCGTCCATGGGCAACCTAGATCGACACTCCAATCCTCTCGTGCATGCTCCGCAATTATTATGTTTGGACTCTTCTTCTCACTATCTGCTCCAAATGTGCGTAAACAAATGGCACTAGGAATCGTGTCAGGCCTTGCTCAAATTGCATGGACGGCGACGACGTGGGCAGCACACCATTAGTAGTAGTATATGCTGTAAGAAGCATAATTATAATAATATCAGCATGCTAGCTGCCTCTGTTTGTAAATTCGTATGACATTTTAGATATAGTATATGGTCTCCGACTGATGTGTATATAGCCTCCAATATAATTTTTTATATGAACTTGATATATTTCTTTTATAATGTCAAAGTATTTTCGCAATGTAACTCCAATAGAAAGGTGTTAACGTGTTTTCACCTTTGATATGACATCGTAGTTGTTTAATTAAACATAAAACACGTACTCTCTTAGTACCTAAATAAATCAACTTCTAGAGTTGTCCTATGTCAAACTTTTATAAGTTTGACCAACATTTATATAAGAAAAATATCAATATTTATGACACCAAAATAGTATATTATGAAAATATATTTCATAGTATATCTAATAATATAATTGTGTATCCATAAGTTTTGGTGTTAGTTTATAAATTTGGTCAAAACTTACAAAAGTTTGATTTAGGACAAACAAGGTTGATTTGTGGGGATGGAGGTAGTATATAGATAAATCCTATTTTAAGTGCAAGTTTATATGTTCAAATTATGCATGGTGGGTTTTTGTTCTTAAGGCCATGGAACTTCTAATGTTTTTTACAAGACATTAACAAGACCAAGAAGGGCATCTTTAAAGTTGGAAAAGGCATGTAGTAATAATAACAAATATCTTCGAATAATTACTAACAAAAAAATATTGTAACTAATCTATTAGCAAAACAAAAACTCAAATAAAAAAAAGATCTACAAGTTGGCACAGACCTAACGTAGTCTTAATCAACTCATTCCAATCCAACACAGTGACCTCGGTGTGTTAGAGCCTTCCAAATTGTAATTAATGGCAGGATGGCCCTAGAGACAAGGCTCGTGCAATGTATAGCTACAACAAGGTACTGTCTAGATAAGAAATATTTGTTCTGGTTACTACTGTAGGTCCCAATCAAATCAACCAGCAGATTGTCTATGCATGGATGCTTCTTCATCTCGTGCAGTGCACATGATGGGCTCTGTAAACTAGTCGAACGAAAGAATCTAGCTGCAGGGTGTTGCTTCAACTTGCAATCTCTGCAAAATTATTTGACCCATTAATGCAGTTCTGAGACCAGTAGTACTGGTTGATGCTCTTCTCGCAAACTGAACCACTGTAATCAGTACTTTTGCGTGAACTAATTACATGCTTGTATACATATTCATCAACCTTTTATGGCCGCTTACTCAGAAAACAGCACTATTCAGCTTGTTTTTTTAGTTGGAATAGTATTTTTCTCTTACAAGAATTCAACCAGAACAGTGTTTTCAGTCAGTTTCAGTCACAATTCAGCATGCCGAACGGGGCTAGTGTCTATCGATATGGCCCTGTTCGCTTGGCTTATCAATCGTACTTTTTCTGCAAAGAAACACTATCTTTCTCTCGTAACAAATTAGCGAACAGTACTTTTCAGTCTGGCTTTTCAGTTACGTTTAGAATACTCCTTCCTGCATATTTGGTTATGTGTTATCAATCAACTTTCCTCTTCTTCCTGCTCATGTTGTTTGTCTCCACTTCCTTCTCCCTGTGAGTTGTCCTCATACTGCCAGTTCTTTCATAATTTACCGCTTTAATATATTAATACTCCTTTCTATAAACTTTATCATCAAGCTTAAAAAGTTTGACTTAGGATAACTCAAAATATCTTATGTTTCAAGACTGAGGGAGTAATTACAAATTGGATTATTGATTGTAGTTAGCCCTTAATTTCTCTGTATATATTCGTACTCTTTGAAACTTTCTTAACTGAAGATAGCCCATGTAGGAACCCATTTCCATAGACTTCATTTTTGGCAATTAATTTGTCTTTGAACTCACATTTTAAGCTATGATGCAAAAACTTGTTACTTGTGATTTAATTTCTTTCTTATATGAGGTCATTAGAGATAGGTAGAATTTGAACTAAGTAACCTTGAATCTTAAGTAAATATGTAAAATTATTGTCAACAAGTTTTTATAGTTTAACTTAAACACAACAAATAAACTGACCTTGCTTATTAGTAGTATATTAAATAACATCAACAGAAGTACACTTTTGTACGCCATATATATTTATGCTTCTTATGAAATATTTTGTTTTAGCCTCTAATTGAAAGGAACAAGTCGATGCTAGAGTGGGGTTGAATAGGCTCCAATACAAAATATTGCAATTTGAACACAAAATCTGTCACTGATCAGGGTCGGCTTAGCCTACCTGACAGTTCGGCTATCACATGTGGCAAAGTCAGCTTACTGTTGGCGGTGCTTAACTCACATTTCTAACTACCGACTTTCATATAAAAACTGCTAAAATAAACACTAAGCTTAGATATAGGGCTTTTAGAACTATTAATTTCCACAAGCTTTGGTGTTTGACCATTTGTAGGAGGGCATTCATGGAATACATAGAAAATACATTCAAAATGTGCAAAGAAACAAAGCATAACACCGTATTGCGCAAAGCAAAATAGCCTAAGAGGAGAAAGCCCACTACCGAGCCAAATTAGGGCCCAGTCATGTGGAGAAAAAGAACCCAAACCCAAACCAGACGATCTCTAAATGGCGTGAAACTTCATAGGCGCGGCCCACACATCCCCAGAGGCCCACCAAGCAAAGGCGGTGGTGAGACAGGCCACCTAGGGTGCGGCTGCACCCCCAGCTGCGCTAACCTCCTTCCGCTGCCACGTGTCATCTCCCCATGATCCATCCATGGCAGTTGCATGCGGGCTCCCTTCAAATATAGCCCCTAAACCGACCTCTTAAATACTATAAAAGGAGGGGGAAGGGCTCCCATTCGCAACACAACACATAAGGAAGAAGAGCACACCTCACTTGAGTTATAGCACCACTCCAAAGGGCTTAGGCCCTAGTAGCTAGTAGATTTGGATAAGGAGAGATGTGAGGGAGAGTACGGGGAAGCACCAGACTTGTCGGTGTCTCCCCGAGCTTGTACCTGGATGAACACATGGGCCTCAATGGGTTCTCCCGCTAAGTGAGTGTTCGTGTTTTCTATGGTATAAAGTCTTTTGATTAGTTAAACTTTAATCTTACTTGTTTGCAGGTTCGTCGTCCGCTCTCATAGCGGATACTCCAGTAAAGGGCCCTAATAAAGACAGATAACCCTATACGAACACTAGAGTAGAGTCGACAGCGTAGACATGGTGTCTAGGCTAGAGGCTACCTTTGTTTGCCTCATACTCCATGGTTGAGGGGTAAGCGGCAGGTGGTGATAGCCCTGTCCATCCCTTGTAATCCCCCACGTCCGGTATGGCATAGAGCTATAAGCCAATATCGCTTGGCAGACCAGGTGCACTCCGGTGCCCGAAGTAAGCAAGTAGAAGTATAGTTTATCTTCTCATAGACCCAAAAGCCATAGGAATCCATCCCTACCCTTTCCAACTTTACCATTGTGTTCTCCTTGGATGAATTAGCTAGAAGAAATACCTCCGTTCCCTGTGGAAAATATGATACCGTGAATACTTCCGGGTGAAATCTAAAATGGTAATTCCATACGCTTGCGGATTCGTTCTGTAGACGTTAAGAAATACCAACAAGCTTTCTGTCGCCGTTATCAGGGAACGGTTGCCATATTTTCTTCTAACCTAGCTCGTCCTCGTATCTTATCTAAATTTTTTTCTTTTATCTTTGTTACAACGAAGCCTACACCAAATCCAACTCTTTTTGCTTCAAAAGGAGAGTTCCCTGAGCTACACCAAAACCCAACCGTTCATCTGGTTATGAACTCCACCCTAGCTTAATAGCCATGGTTCGAGCACAACCCTTCATAGGGCACGACAAAGAAAACCCCTACCAACACCTGCATGAGTTCGAGGAGATGTGTGTGTGCTTGAGTATCTCAGGCATGACACAGAAAACACTAAGGTGGAAATTGTTTCCCTTTTCTCTCATAGAGAAGGCGAAGCAATGGTACATACTTGCCATAGAAAGCACGAATGAGGACTGGGACGAACTTAAAGACAAATTTTGTCTTGTTTTTCTCCCTACGTGCCGTATCGACTCTCTACCAAGGACAATCCTTGACTTTGAGCAATATGAGAAGGAGTCTATAGGTGCAACCTAGGCCAGGTTTTCAGCATTAATACACGTCGGCCCAAACTTGTCTTTACCTGACAGCATATTGTTGTGACGGGTTCATAAACCCAGGGTCCCTCATGGACCGGCTTCCCAACAAAGGCTTGGCCTAGTAGACAATGTTGCAAATGACGCGTAACTCCTGGGCCAGCCCAAATACCTAAACGACAGGCCAGAAGGGTGATCTAGTCTCCGACCGGAAGGCCTGGCCGAGGAGGAACGGCACCTGCTTCTGACTCTGGCCCGCCTCTTCGACCGAAAGGCCTCACTAAGGAGGAACAGCGCCCGCTTCCTACTCTGGCTCGCCTCCGGACGGCCTCTCTGACCAGAAGGCCTAGCCAAACACCACTTCCAAATCTGACCTGCGTCTCCGACTAGGGATGCACTGAACCCCTGTTTATAGCTCTTCTCCGACTAGCACAAACAGAGCCAACTAGGACTTACCGACCGGGGGCGCCCGCTCTGTGAGGACTAGGAAACAGATGGAGAAAGTAAGGCAGGGCACTCAAGTCAACCGCAATACCAAGGACCATACCTTGTACACCTGTAGGACAGTACCTTGCAACCTTCCTGGCATGTCAGAGCCCAAGCAGTGTTGTGGGCGCCGACATGTTCCCTATAGTGTTATGGGTGCCATCAACTCCCATACTAGACAAACACGGTAAGGCTCCCCTCCATATGCCTCTGGGCATTAACAGTGTTGCGGGTGCTGGCATTTACCATACCAGGATAATATGGTAAAACCCCCCGCATGCCTCTAGGCATCGATAGTATGATAGGCACTGACATCTGCCATACCAGAGGAAGATCATGAAACATCCCACATGCGTCTGACAACAACAGTGTTATGGGCGCCAACCATCATCTTGTACCCAACGGCATGAGCAACAAGACTTGGTAGCATATGTACTTCCCTCTCTCTCGCCTATAAGGCCATCCCCTTCATCTATAAAAGGAGATGACCTCTCTTCCATAAAAATAGATCCCTTAGTTCACTTACATCGATTCACCCTCTGCTAACTTTTGACACTCAAAAGCTACATAGAGCACATGCTCGAACGCTTAGCATATAGTGGAGCTCCTGTCTCTCTCGGTCCTTCAGACCAGAGTCCAACTGGACCTTTTGTATCCCCCATCTTTCTCCTTTCCATTTGTAACCCCACAACAAACTTTGAGCACCTAGGCTCAGGAATTAAGTCACCGACCGACTCAAACTAGACGTAGGACACGTTGCCTAAACTAGTATAAACCCTGTGTCATTGAGTGCTAGGGCGTCTCCGATCACAACGTACGGCAAAACTATAAATATTTATGTGTTGGTCACTTTCTACACCGACATGTTGTGACTCTTTTGTTTGGGTATTGATATGGATGTTAACCTATGCCTAGATGTGACCACCGAAGGTCGTTTTACACACAAAACTATGACGGAACAAGTAGAATTCCTTGAGCATTTCATAGACAAACACTCTTCTTCCATCATAAGAACTAAATCCCTCCAAGCAAAAGTTACATCGAGTGTTGAGAAGTCCTCACCAGTCGAATCCAAACCTTTAGCATCCTTAGATTCGACTCATGAACCCTCACCCGAACCACGAACACCGAAGGAAAGATTAATTCACCCTTTGGAGTTCCCTATCGAATTCAAGGATTATGGCAATACCAAGAAATATGTTGGGCATGAAAAGCTTACACGTCCTTCTAAGAAAGTTTTCTCCAAGGTAGAACTATCAAAGGAATGGTTAATGGAAGTGAAACGCTCTTCCAAAGCAATTTGGATTCTTTCACCTTCCACGACCATACCTTGTTCGTTAAGGGGAACTAACTTAGAAGGCCTACACAACCCCACGGTCGAGACAAACATCATGTCAAAATTTCTTGCAGACACCCTTCTAGGCAAGATACTGCAAGTCTCATCCAAGACTCCTTAAAAGTCCCTCGGGACTAATCTTTGAGTGTTGTGGGATCGCTAGGGCCGTACCAATTGAAATTGACGAAATCGAGGTTCATCTAGATTTCTACATCTTTGCCATCCTTGAGTTTGATCTTCTCATAGGCTACCCTTTAGACAAACTTTTCAAAATAAACCTTCCCATGGGATCCTTGATGAGAAGTTTGGGAAAACTGCTTTCACCACACACTCAAAAATTCCAATGGCGAAGCATTACCCCAACCATGACCTGTTCGAGGAGGTGAAGTTTGTAACCCCGTTCGTTTCACCATCACCCTTGCTCGAACTTAAGCCATGTCCCTCTGGCCACCAAATCGTTGTTCTCAATGATGGTCGACATTCAACGTTAATCATACATGATGTATCTTTCAAGAAAGAAAACTTTAGTGCCATGGACATCATGCGTAGTACCGCGTGCAACTATGAGGATCCCAACCATCTATCAATCCTCATTTTGAAACTTTTAAGAGGATGGTTGTGGATGCTTTTATTTATCACAAGTATTGTAAATCCCATAGCTGCATCGTAATGCTAACCTTGTAGCTTGAACACTAATGCTAAATATTTGGTGGTAAAGCTAGGAACTATACCACCATTGATAGCTGCAAGATGAAGTTTCCACATGTCAAGCTTGTGACCATAAACAAAGCACTACCAAGAGATAACCTGGATTATCATAAAAATCAACCTTTCTTATTAATAAAAGAAAGAACATGTTTTCAAGTTGGTATGCACCTTCGGGTATTCTTGGTTACAAACCCTTTCAGGTTAAGAACAAAAAGAACGAGGGTACATACGATGCTAGAACACATGGGAGCTGCATCAACCATACACCCCGATGATCTTTGGTGATGGAACACACTCAAAGAGGAGACCCCGACTCTACACACTTGACTTTCACAAAAGTCCAAGTGTGGGGGAGGGTGGTGAGAATCCTGAATTCCACGCATACCAAAGACCATCCTGCTAAAAAAGAAAGAAAATGATGATGTTAGCTCCACCTTGCTATAAAAAAACTAAATATTCACCAACTCCTTTGACTCATGCTTGTCTCCATTGGATATATCTTGATCATACAAGTCCATGCTTTCCTTGTTTATGATTTATGCTCTGGTTTGGATGTATTCTCTAGAGGTACATCCATAGGATTTTTAAATTAAGCATGATGCTTAGGTTAAAATAGCCTTCCTAAATCCAAATTTAGCATGGTGTTGAATTCTAGTTAATGAACTTTGATTCTTTATTTTCATAAATAATGAAAGTAATCTAACATGGAGATGAATCAAGGCTATGTTTATTTTGCAACCTTTACTTTAGCCTTGCTTGAGTTAAACTAAAAATAAATAAATTAGGTGAACACTTTAAAAATGAATAAATAAAATTATTATTATTATTATTATTATTATTATTATTATTATTATTATTATTATTATTATTATTATTATCAAATTAAGGCTCCCCAGTGTTTCAACTGGTAGAGCTCTTGTCTGTTTTCTTTTTGTTTTTCTTTGTTAAATAAAAGGTAGGTACAACAATAAGTGTGGGGAAGATCTCTCAAGCATGACGAACACACATTCGAGATCTCCCACCAACACGTTGCACAAACATCGACTGATCCAACATGTAGAAGGACGAGAAGATAGTTTTAGAGAGAATTGGCTAAACCTTTGGTTCAGCCAAGCCACATCTGAATCATTTAACTCCTTCATCTACAACGATGGTTTGTGCAATAATACCCTCAATTCTCCTAAAAATTCTAAAATTTTAAATTGAACAAATTAAAATGCAAAACAAATGTCGCTCCACCTCCATGCAAATTTATAAACCACACTTCGCTCAAAATCCCAAAAGTGACATGTTCATAACATCTCTAAGACAGAAGCCTGCATAAAGTTTGTTCCATAGACATACACTTATGCTTGTGGGCAAACATTCTAATAGGACTATCATGTTCACTAAGTTGTTGTGAGGTGTGATATAGTTCTGACTTAGAAATCCTACCGTTTCTATTCAAAGTACTTAGAGAATTTGTTTTGATAAAAATGATACAAAACCATAGTATCACATACTCCTCATTTGGTGAGCAATTCCTACCAAAGCCAAATATGACATCCTGCAAGTTTCAAGCCTTCTACATAAACTGCTTGTTATTGCGTTGAGTTTGGTCAAGTTGTATTGACCCTTGTTGAGAAATTTATCATGCTCCCAAGATCAAGATCACGTACACTCCATATACACATGCTGCTCCTACACTGGGAATACGCACAAACATGCTTTCGTTTAGATCCACCAAAAATTCTACTCCTACACCGGGAGTAGACAAAAATATGTTTGTTAAGTAAATACTCCATGTTCTAACAAGATAAAAGATCTCTCTCTAAATATGTGGTTTAGAAGAGACATGGGCTATGCAAAAAGCTAAAAAATGGACACATGAAGGTCCAAGTACAAAAGAAAAAAAATGATGAGCACATGAAGGCTCATGTATTGAAAAAAGGAAGGAAGAAAGATCATCATGTTTCAAAATAATAAGTTATAGAGAGAGATCATATCTACAAAAGGAGTATAGTTTTAGTTTACCTTTTTCCACACACATGCACATCTTGATCTAAGAGTATGGCACTTCTCTCCTTGGATCCTCAATTTGACTTTACAACATATGCAATACAAGTATGTTATATTGTTTATCCCTACCTAAAGTTCCACATAAACCTTTTTAGAAGTAGGAGAAAACAAAAAAAGGCAAAACATTGCTATGCCTTGGTAAGGATTTATACACCATTGAGTGATTTGAGAGTGCCATTTGAGGAGTATAAAGTGAACTATGCTTTTTCTTGAGAAGAACTTCCAAAACTCCTAGTTGCTAAGATGTGAAATTGGCAAGATGACTTTGTTTCAAGAACTGTTCCGCTTTTCAACCACCCAAGGAAACATGTTAGCCAATGCCACAAATCCCACTTGTGTAAAGAATGTGTTGGAATAGCTTTCATGTAAGGCATATGTCTTAAAATGTTTTGCTAAGATTACTTTTATCTCTAACTTTACTCGAGGACAAGCAAAGGGCTAAGTGTGGGGGAGCTTGCTGGCGGTGCTTAACTCACATTTCTAACTATCAATTTTCATATAAAAATGCTAAAATAAACACCAAGCTTAGACATAGGGCTTTCAGAACTAACAATTTCCACAAGTGTTGGTGTTTGACCATTTGCACGAGGACATTCATGGAATACATAGAAAATACATTCAAAATGCGCAAAGAAACAAAGCATAACACCATATTGCGCAAAGCAAAAGAGCCCAAGGGGAGAAAGCCCACTACCGACCCAAATCAAGGCCCAGTCATGTGGAGAAAAAGAGCCCAAACCCAAACCAAATGATTTCCAAATGGCATAAAACTTCACAGGCGTGGTCCACACATCCCTAGAGGCCCACCAGGCAAAGGCAGTGGCGAGACGGGCCACCCAGAGTGCGGCCACACCCCCAACTGCGCCAACCTCCTTCCGCTGCCATGTGTCGTCTCCCCATGATCCCTCCATGGTGGTTACATGCGGGCTCCCTCCAAATATAGCCCCTAAACAGACCTCTTGAGTACTATAAAAGGAGGGGGAAGGGCTCCCATTCACAACACAACACGCAAGGAAGAAGAGCACACCTCACTTGAGTTAGAGCACCACTCCAAAGGGCTTAGACCCTAGTAGCTAGTAGACTTGGATAAGGAGAGATGTGAGGGAGAGTACGGGGAAGCGCCAGGCTTGTCGGTGTGTCCCCGAGCTTGTACCTCGACGAACACATGTGCCTCAACTGGTTCTCCCGCTAAGTGAGTGTTCGTGTTTTCTATGGTATAAAGTCTTTTGATTAGTTAAGCTTTACTCTTACTTGTTTGCGGGTTCGTCGTCCGCTCTCGTAGCGGATACTCTAGTAGAGAGGCCTGATAAAGACAGATAACCCTACGCGGACCTAGAGTAGTAGTTGACACCGTAGACGTGGTGTCTAGGCTAGAGGCTACCTTTGTTTGCCTCGTACTCTGCGGTTGAGGAGGCGGCGGCAGATGGTGATAGCCCTGTCTGTCCCTTGTAATCCCCCACGTCCGGGTACGGCGTAGAGCTATAAGCCGGTATCGCTTCGTAGACCAGGTGTGCTCCGGTGCTCGAAGTAAGCCAGTAGAAGTAGAATTTATCTTCTCATAGACCCAAAAGCTATAGGAATCCATCCCTACCCTTTCCAACTTTACCCTTGTGTTGTCCTTGGATGAATTAGCTAGAAGAAATACCTCCGTTCCCTGTGGAAAATACGATACCCGAAATACTTCCGGTGAAAGCTACAACGGTAATTCCGTACGCTTGCAGATTCGTTCTGTAGACGTTAAGAAATACCAATACTTACCCTACTTGCAAGTTGGCTATCCCAACTTTCCCTAGTCAGCAAAGCCCAATAAATGTGAAAAGCCACCAAAACCCTTCAGATTTATACCGAACATTGTGTACATGTTCTTGAGGTGTTTGTTGACTTATATTGAAGTAGTAATTACACCCACAAACAAGCACAGCCAAGGAGGTACAAGTGGAAGCACAAATAAATGATTGAAATATGAAATGTGAGGCAAACAAAATAGAGAGACGCGGCGATGTAATTCCCAGAATTCGGATCCCCACTGGACCCTACATCTTCGTTGAGGAAGATATGACCGACTACCCCATGATTAAGCTCTATAGCCGCGTTGCTCTCAACCACTTTCCTTGCTCCACTAGATGATCTTTTCCCCTTTCCATGGCAAGACCGCAACCCGCATAAATTGTCTCGCCATACTCCACATGTTGGGTGCTCATCTCGACAACGCCTAGCCATCTAGAAGTCAAGCTCCAAAAGTAACAAATGCACAACCGAATTGCTCGACACGGCCACAAAGTGCTCAAGGGTTGGATTCAGCTCACTAGTGCTCACTTAAGCTCACACAACTCAATTCACTCACTCCAATCCAATGGATTTCATTATTGTCACTCAAATCCTACAAAGGATGGATTGGGAGCTCTAACAAGGCTTAGCTGATGATATGGACATGGAGAAGCTTCAGTAGCCAGCCAGAAGGGATAGGAATGAGTATATATATAGCTAACCCCCCAAAACTAGCCTTTGGATAGTTACTTTAGTTACGTTTTTCTCATGTCCACCATTTTATATTTCTGGGTAAATACACTTAATTATACAAGTGAAACCCAAACATGTCGACACCAACAATATAATGATGGAGGTCGTCATGATGCACGAAGGGTTACAGAGTTGCGGCGGCACATATAGAAAGAAGAAGATGAGGAAAAACATCGCCTCGGGAGTGGAAATTCTGGAGGATTCTTGCCCCGGCAGCAACGTACTAGTACTTGTAGTATTTGTACGCCGCGCCCACGGGCCACGGCAAGCACTGGCACTACAGTCGTCTACAGAGCAGCATTGGTTTTACGCGAAGGAAGGAGTAAAACTCCACATTGCTCGATTGATTCTTTGCTTCAAGTCCACGATCTAGCTAGCTCTCTCGTCATCACTCTTGCACGTTAATATAATAACCTAATATATAGTTGATTGCTATTGATTACAAACCAATAGTAATATATATATATAATATTAACCGGTGTACTTTACACAATCACGTACTTTTAATTTCATTTTGATCTGGGAGCATGCATGCGGGCAGTGTGTATCGTGCACGTATCCGTTCGTGCGTGCGCCACATATATAGCACGAGTCAACCCGGCCATGCATCTATCACATGCAATGCAACCAATCTGACAGGAATTAATTGGCTTGCAAAGTGAGATTCCTGCTGTATGTAGCTAGTGTACAGTAGTAGTGTCTGTCTGATTAACGGTGACTTTTGATGCTTCTCTGCCCAATGGAAGCCTGTCACCTGTGTGTCCGCGTTAATTAAGCCCCTGTCGTGCAGCGGTCAGTACACATACAAGCTGACAAATCATACCATGCATCTGTACTAGCAGGCTTAATTTCTTGGTAAAGTTCACCTTTAAATTTTACTGTAATTTTTTTACAGATTATATTATATATACTATATGATTCTGCACCGCCAGGTAGCGCAGCAGAGGGCATCTCTTGAGAGACTAATTAACAACAGACATATATACAGCACGCATGTAATTACCCTTGCTTGTGTGTCGTTTGAACATACATACATGCATCAGCGATACACTTATACTAGTACGGCGTACACATGCTTCGTCGTCGTCGTCGAGGTCCACTAATCTCCCTTCCCCTCTAGCTACCGGCCTACTGCTTCGTCTTGCGTTGTTTGCTGCGTGGTGCGTGTTGTGTGTGCCCTACCCGGCCATGTCGCTGCTTATAAATATCGCTCGTTTCACACTCCCCAGTCGCCATCGCTTTGCTCTGCTAGGTCGCTCCTCTGAGTCCTCTCTTCACTGCCGCCGGCCTGTTAGTATATAAGCTTAGCTTATTTGCGAGCACAAGATCGACCTCAGGATATATACATAGCAGTTTCACGTCCGGCGATAGTTGTCATTGACGATCGATATATAGCACGCAGCTAGCTAGCTGGCCGGGGTTATCTGCTACATGGGCGGTGGGTCGCCGTGCGCGTCGTGCAAGCTGCTCCGGCGGCGGTGCACCAAGGACTGCATCTTCGCGCCATTCTTCCCGGCCGACGACCCCCACAAGTTCGCCATCGTCCACAAGGTCTTCGGTGCCAGCAACGTCTCCAAGATGCTCCAGGTGCGCGCATGTCTGCTTCTTTAATTTCTGATCGACGTGTGCATGCGTACGTCCGCGCGGCAAACTAACGGCGTACATTCATATTTATGCAGGAGCTCCCGGTGCAGCAGCGCGGCGACGCGGTGAGCAGCCTGGTGTACGAGGCGAACGCGCGGATGCGGGACCCCGTCTACGGCTGCGTCGGGGCCATCTCCTTCCTGCAGAACCAGGTGTCGCAGCTGCAGATGCAGCTGGCCGTCGCGCAGGCCGAGATCCTCTGCATCCAGATGCAGCGCCAGGAAGACGGCGGCGGCGGCGGCCCCGATGACGTCGACGTGGTGGTCCCGCCGTCGTCGTCGCTGGTGGTCGGGGCAGGCGGCGGCGCCGACCACCACCACCACCACATGACGATGGCCATGCAGCAGCAGGCGATGATGGCCGCCGACGCCGAAGTGGACGCCTTCCTCATGCAGAACGCCGACGCCGGCGCCGGAGTCATCGTCCCGCCGCAGCTCATCGGCATGGGCTACGGCGGCGCCGCATCGGCGGGCGCCATGGGAGAGACGGCGGCACTCAAGAGGGAGTCTCTGTGGACGTAGCTAGCAAGCGCTTAATTGCCCAGCCCCAGATTTAGTCAACTTTGCATGTGTGTACGTGGTAGGAGCACTACACAGCCAGCGGCAGCGCGCCTAGCTAGCTATTGTGTAGCTTGCATTGTTTGCTTCACTTCTTGCTTGTAGCTAGGGCTAGCTTAGTTAGGTTAGGCTAGTTAATTAATTAATTAGAGACTTCTTTCCTCTATTTTAGTTTCCTCCTTTTAAATCTTGCTGATCTCTCTTATTTCTTTGCTTCCTGTTAATTAGTTCATGTGCTGTGTATTTATCATCATCAATCTGAGAACTAGTTAGTTGAGCCAGGGATAATCCTTGTTCTAATTATTAATGCATTATTCACAGTGTGTGCCATGTGTATGGTTGGCAGCAGGGAGTATATATCAAAGATCAAATTCAGACGTTCACAAACACGCCGACAATAATGTGACTGGAAACTTAGTTACTGGAAATTAAAACAAAGTGAGAGATATGTAGAAGGGCATGTGAGGCCAACAACTAGTACTAGCTAGTTATTATCAATACATACTCCTCCGTCCTGTAATATAGTGTATTCTAGTATTCAAAATTTATCCTCAAATATAATGCATTCTAGAGAACAAGAACTAATTTTGTATTAAATACTTTTTATTTATCAACCAATCATCATTAATCATGTTGATGATAGCGTCTGATTAGAAAATAAAATGAGTGTACAGTTTTTATATTCTCTCTTAATTTGTCTTAAAATTCCTACTATATTACATGGCAGAGGGACTATATTCAAAATTTACTGACTGTGATCAAATTAATGAAGATTATATATATTATTAGGGCACAGCAGCTAGCACGCATGTGCATGCGACCAAGTGATCAGATCACATGCATGCATGCATGGGGTGATTAAACTAGTCAAAACACCGAAAGTAGACCAAGCAGGCCCAGCTTCCTTGTCAGACAAACAACTGCCCCCTACAAATCGAAGCCCGAATCTCCAAAATCCAAAAGGGACGGTGCTTTCTCGTGGCACTGCCAATGCAAAGATCACCATAGTTTCTATGAATATTAATTGTACTGTCATCTAAGTATTTTGCTGATGTGGCAAAATAGTTATTGGAGAGAGAGAGAGCAAAAAATCATAAAAACCGGGTATAAATTATAAACCATGTCTACAAGAGAACCAAGATATAAAGGGATGTAATTGATAGAGAATGTAGAGAGAATATATGTAATTAGATAAAAAAATATTTTTTAGAAACTATCTATTGGAACCATGGTTTCTATATGCTATAGAAATTAACAGGTAAGCATTGGGATTGCCCTCACGCGACCTTGCTAGCTAAACACCAAATTCAACGGTACGACCTGATTAGTAGGGCTATATATGTATGGACATGAGCACCGTTTGTCTCTAATGATGCGGGTGCACAAGATATTTTCTCATGTGTAAGCATGGGCATGTCACAGTTGATCATAACAATGTCATTACTCAATAATCCGAGTTTAACAAAACATATCTTAATAAGTCTTTGAAAATATATACTACCTTTTGTCTCAAAAAACTTGGCATCAAAGATTTTTCAGACACATGACTATATAGCGGAGAAATGGTCATGATACTTCGCTCTATTATATTCATTAGATATGTGTTTCCCCTTAAAACAAAGCCATATTGATTGAGTACTATAGAAAAGAGCAACGCATGGGCTTATATAATTTAGAAAATTGCATATAGACATGTAGATTAGTTACCATTCCTAGGTTTAATTAGTGTGTGGTAAATTAATGTGGGTGGCACATTGATCCCTAGTGGGTTGCAATGATACGTTTTTGGGACAAATTTTGAATGCTAGATGTCATATTCTTTTAGAACACATGAAAGGCTATAGGTCCATTTGATTATAACATATTTTTTTTCCAATTCTAGAAAATAACATCTCTATAGATTTAATAAAAAGGTAAGCAAACAATGCAGTTTAGCTTCAAAATTTAGAGAGCAAAATTTACCTAATTCACATATACTGCCTACATCCTAAATCAAAAGAAGGTCATTCTATTAGTTTATCATATAGGTGACATTTGGATAGTCATGGGGTATGGGATAGAGATATTGGGATCTCGATAGCACATGAGGTGGGTTAGGGTCTTAGGGATACTGAGATATGATCCTTTACCCATGTGTGGGTTAGTCGTTGCAAAAAAAAATGTGTGGGTTAGTCGATTTTGGTGTACGATCACGTACGGCGTGTGTGATGACCCATACATGATTACAAATATCAGAAGAAAACTTCCTTATCCTTCTGCACCATCTCCACTTCTGCAGACGTGGGTGGTCTCCTCTCTCCGCCCGAATCATCATTGCCGCCTCCAATCAAGCCAGCCGCACGCGCACACTCCTGCTCGGACTATCGTCCTCGATCTAGTCGAGCCCTAGCTGCTCCCCAGTTTCACTCCTCTCGCGCGTATAAGCCACGTTAGATCATGACTTGTGCTGACGTGCAAGGGGAGAGTCATCGGGCGGCTTCGGGTCTCCCCGTGTGAACCCTCGTCGGTCATGCTACTTACGATGCTCATGCATGAAGCGGAAGCTACATGGAGGAGGGCACAACAGGGAGGAACCGTGGTCCGTGGCACGGCCTGACGTGGTGGAGGCTCAGCGCCGGCGCCTAGTACGGGCCTTCTATCTCAGCCACAACGCACCCCTCTCGGTGGGATGGGATTGGTAGAAATAAGCTGGTTATTTCCCTTTCCCTTAACTTACCTTCCCTATTTCCCATTCCCTCATACCAAACGTTAGATAAGATTTCCAGCACGCACTATGTCCCTGTCCCACCTTCTATAACCCACAATCCAAACGCCACCTAAGTGAAATCATTCTAGTTTGTCTAAGTCAAATCATTCTAAGTCCGACACTACAGCAGACGCGTGCTAGGCTTTGCACTCGGCAAAGAGCTGTCGGCATATCCCTTCACGGCAAATGCTTCTTTGCCGAGTGTTTTTTGTCGGGCACTCGGAAAACCCAAAAATAATAGTAAAATTTTTCAAAAAAAAAATTCGAGGGAGACAGCCACCGGCCAGCGTCCGCCCGTCTTCATCGAAGTCGGTGCATTTTTGCGCTAAATTCGAAGCTAACGCGACCGGCGGGATTCGAACTCACGACCTCTCCCTCGCGTGCCTGCTGCTCTACCACTGCACTGCACTGTCACTTGTGTCTAGATTCCGTTATCTATCCTCATATATTATACTAAACCGAGAGTAAATTGCTTGTTTAAGGCCCTAAACGAATTCAAATCAAAAAGTGGTCAACTACAAGGTTTCATAACTTTTTAAGATCTACAATTTTCATTTAGGAAGTTTTTCCATTGGAGGTCATTTGAAAAATTCAAATTTCAAATTTGAGAGATTCAAACGTAGTTTTGTATGATAAGATGATTTCAAATCAAAAAGTTGTCAACTACATAGTTTCATAACTTTT
Organism: Miscanthus floridulus; assembly: GCF_019320115.1. Lineage (NCBI taxonomy): Eukaryota > Viridiplantae > Streptophyta > Magnoliopsida > Poales > Poaceae > Miscanthus > Miscanthus floridulus. The sequence continues at coordinate 57,841,305 of NC_089596.1, read as the reverse complement.
GGAGATCTACAATTTTCATTTAGGAAGTTTTTCCATCCGAGGTCTTTTGAAAATTTCAAATTTTAAAATTTTCAAATTCAAATGTCGTTTTTGCATGACAAGATGATTTCAAATCAAAATGTTGCCAACTACAAAATTTCATAACTTCTCAAGATCTACAAAGTTTATTTTGGTAATTTGTTCATCCGACATAGTGATAGTAACATTGTTCACAAATCTTATATATCTCTCTTCTACTTTCATGAAACTAATATGAGAGATGTAGATTTTATGAACAACGTTATTGTCGCTTTATCAAATGAAGAAATGACCAAAATAAACTTTGTAGATCTTGAGAAGTTATACAACTTTGTAGTTGAAAAGTTTTTTATTTGAATTCATTTAACGCCTTAAAAATTGCTTTGAAAAACTGATTTGTCGATGGCAAAAAAAAATGCACACGGCAAAATGCCTCTTTGCCGAGTGCCAAAACAAAGGCACTCGGCAAAATACATATTTGTCGAGTGCCAGAACAAAGGCACTCGGCAAAGACGCATTTTGCCGTGTGCCGAAAAATAGCACTCGGCAAAATACATATTTGCCGAGTGCCAGAAAAAGGCACTCGGCAAAGACGCATTTTGCCGTGTGCCGAAAAATAGCACTCGGCAAAATACATATTTGCCGAGTGCCAGAAAAAAGGCACTCGGCAAAGACGCATTTTGTCGAGTGTTTTTTTTACCGAGTGTATTTTATTTGGCACTCGGCAAAGACCGTATTTGCCGAGTGCCCGATAAAATGCACTCGGCAAAGTGCCGGTTTCCGGTAGTGTGATGGAGTTTATAAAGAAGAGTATCAACGTATTTATGGCCCTAAATAGATATGTTATAGAATATATTGTATGGCACATACTTTTTCTGTCAAGAAACATAAGGTATTTGAATGTTTAAAGTTTGTCCTAAATTATAAGGTATTTTGTATTGCTCAACCTCACTCATTTGTGCTTGTCTTTTAAATCCTATCCATGCATGTCTTTTAAACACTTAAACCGACTCATGTAATTGGTATACGAAATCAATGGCATGCATGCATGCTTTTTAAACTATGACTTACTAGAAAATTAAGTAGATAACAACTAAACAAACTAATTAGTGAGAGGCATGTTGTCTTTTGCCAAGCTCTTTATTTGGTTCTAAAATTGTTGGGCATCTTGTATTCTAGGACGAACGGAGTATCTAATAACATTTATTTTGTATCATAAGTATTGACCGGTAACAATGCTCGTGCGTTGCAATAGGGTGCATGGTTTATTGTATGATTCTCGAACATCACTATCTATGTTTATCGAATTTATTAAAACTATTGACCAGTAAAAATGCCCGTGCGTTGCAACGGGATTCATGGTTTATTGTATGATTCTCGGACATCACTATCTATGTTTATCAAATTTATTAATTGGGCTTAGTCCAACCTTAAGTGAATCAAATAAATTTTAAGACCCACCGCCCTCGGATTGCATGTTTGGTTGTTGGAGATGCACGGAGAAGAGAGGCGAGTCTGTCCACTCAAATTACGGAAACTATACATATTGTCCGGCTGCTGAACAATTCTTTCACAATCAAGAGAATAAATGATTCAAGCTTGTGTGGTTATTCATTTCATATAAACCAAAGGAATCAATGTGGATAAACGTAAAGAAAGATATTAGGAAACTGGTAAAAAAGTATAAACAAACTAATTCAGTCATGCTCCCAAATATTTGAATTTTAACTATTTGGTACTTGTATTTTTTGGTTTTTAATTAAAAATAATGTATTTGTGCAAGCCAAAAGATACACTAAGATAAACCTGTAATATAGAGAAAAAGCATTGTTGTTGCCTGCTGCAATCTGCTCACAAAAATCAAATATTAAATCTTTTTGGAAATGTTTTTGTACTCAAAACTTATTTGTATTGTCATCTAAAGTAATTATGAAATTAGTAGTACTTTTTTGTGAAAACAACTTAGAACATTATTTTGAAGTAGTTTTTAATCTGGTGATGGTCTATTTGTAGGTCCCTATAGGTGGTAGAGGTAGCTAGCTAGTTCCATCAGACTCAGAGAATAGCTTAGTACGTCCATATATAATAAAGGTATGGGCTATATTCAGAAATGGGCAAGCACTATACTGCGCACTCAGTCCACGAGCCGTGGACTAGCGGCGGGATGAGGGTGCGGTCCATTGTGGACCGTGTCCTCCTCGAAGGGTTATGGGTTCTTTTATTCGTGGTTATAGATCGTAGGATGGATGACTAAGGATGTCTTTATTTATATCTATATTTAGATGGTATATCTTGATTTATTTTTCTAAAGGAAAACAGACTTATTTAGGTGTGACGTAAGCATGATGTCATCAAGCTAATAAAGAGCATTGGAGCAAGGACAACAGGGCTGCTTGTCTCGCTTGCTCTCGTGTTGTCCCTGCGCCCGTGCAATTTGCAGGGCGTGCGCCTGCCCGTGCCTACGAGTGGGCCGGATTTCTCGCACGAAGACAGACGGACGGGCCCAATGCGAATATAGGAAGGAAGAAAAAGATAAAAAAAGGAAGAAAAAGATACGGATACGCCGGATAAATACCAGAATCCGAATAGGTTTCAGAGTTTGACCAAAAACTTTGTGGTAAAAAATTTTGCCTCTTTATTATTAGATATAGATGTGCTTTCGTATAAAAATTTGTTTATTGATTGCAGAAAAATAGAATAATTTTTTCTAAGAACCGAGAGATCGAGTATGTACACTTGCTTAAGGTTAATTGTGCCACACTAGTACTAAAGAGGGGAAGTGCGAGGTCATCATACCAGCCAACCCTACATTATTGCACGGAACACAACCGATTTTTTCTAAACTCGGAACACAACCAATTACGAATAGGTGGTAGGCTTCCAAGTATCTCCCATCATTCGTTTGTCCATCTCTAAGATGATATGATTCGAAGTTTTGATCTTTTTACAAGAAAATTGAAGGCCATAGAGAAATAACTAGAATAAAAATCAAGCAATCTAGCTATCAAAACAATTGTAAAGCTACAAATTCAAAGTAGTGGATGCTTGTTACTGACCTTAAAGCAAGAAGATCATGCTCATGCCTGAAAATCCATGACCTTCATTGAGCATTTTGATGAAGAATAGCCACAACAATGGAGGGAGAGTGGGGAAAGGCGCCTTCTTGGCTAAGTGTGCTCGGGATTGGAGGGAGGAAGGAGGAGCTCGTCGGCTCTTGTACTGTGGGCTATCACTGCCGGCTCAAGTCAAAAATCGACAGTGGGCCTGTTCGCTGGTTGGGGCTGGTGCTGGTTTGGGCTGGCTGGTGCTGGTTTTTTGTGAGAGGAAAATACTGTTGGCTGGTTGGTTTGGGCTGGCTGAAACCAACAAGCGAACAGGCCGAGTAATAGCACAAAACCACTGCCGGTTCAAGCCACGAACCGGCAGTGATATATGAAACTACTGCCGGTTCAAGGCACCAACCGTCAGTGATATGGATCTTCATTGCCGGATTTTGGGAACTCCAGTTATTTTCTGATTTTGAAGCTAAGAACTGACAGTGAAGAATTATCACTGCCTTTTCAATAGTAACCGGCACGGATGGGCCGACACTAAAGGTCGAACCTGTAGTAGTGCCAGATCTTTGCTTCCAATCAAAACCAAACCTAACACGTGGAATCTTTAGTTGAACAGGATAAGAATAACACATGCAGTCATGCAGATCATGCGAGAGGTATATCTACCATCAACAGTGGGACTCCGTACAATAACTTGTAGTAACACACGTGTAAGAAAATTTTAAATCAATTCCGGGTCGAAGAAAGGACTGACATGGCAACTCGCAACAATAATTTGATAAATCTGGGAGAGATCCACGAATCTAGAGGAAGATCCACCATATCAGATCTATGGTGGAGCTGCTGGATCAAGAAACGTATAGCTATAAAAAAATAAACCTGGATAAGAATCTAGTGAAAAGCTTCGCCAAACAGACCCTTAGTAATGCCCCCCTCTTGGTTTGGAATTCGTGACCCAGTTCAATTATTTGAACGAGTTTCATTGGGTCGATCCAAAGAAATGAAAACTTTAATATCTACCCTAGCATGCACATAATGCACTGTCATCATCCATGACTTTTGCCGCCCGTGCCGGGCAGGGTACTGATGCCGCAAGCAACAAGGCGTGCGGGACATCGGTCCTCCCATCTTCACTCCACAGAACATGCATGTTTTTTTTACATGTTTACATGTTTTTTTAGTATAGTAGACTTTATATATTTACATGTTTTTTTTTTTTTTTTTGAAGAAGGCTATATATACATGCATGTTCAACCCATCGACGACTCTCTACTTGTCTGCCCCTCTTCACTTCCATCTGATTTCTGCTGGTGTCTCTCCGCAAAGATAATTTCTCACTATATAGCCACCTTGAATTTCTGTTTGTTGTATAGAATTTGTATAATAGCAAAAGCTTGTTGTCACGAATTACGTCAAAAAGTTGGGACCCATGATAAATTCGTAAAGAAGAAAAAAATATATAACTAGTTTAAAGCCCACAAAGCCCACCATATTAGGTCCGGCCCAAAGAAAGCAGAGATATGAAGACAAATCCCAACCGGCGGCCCAAGACTCAGCAGAAGTCAACCACAGCCCGACGGGCGGGCCACACACATCACTGCCAGCTCCGGCTGTGGAACTGCCTTCCCTTTGCCCGAACTCAACGGCCGGTCAACGCCGGGCCGGCGCATGCCCGTCTCCCCGCGCCGCCACCTCCGCCGTCTCGCCCGCCGTGTCCGAGCCATGCTCCCCTCCGCCGCGGAGCCGGAGGTGTCCGATGGAGACGACCGCCGCGCGTGGGAGCCGCCCTTCGACGCGTCCTCGCCCGCGCCGCCCATGTCCTACCCGATCACGGACCTCGCCGCGCTCGCCTCTCGCGCCTACCTCTCCGCCGAAGCCTACTTCCACCTCCCCTTCAACAGGGCCTCCGTCCTGGCGCCAGCCTCGCCGCTCCCGCAGCGCCGCCGCGTGCTTGTCTGCCACGACATGGAGGGCGGATACCGCGACGACGCGGCGCCGCAGGGCGGGGCCAACCCGGACTCCTACGCGCTCTGGCACTGGCACCTCGTCGACGTCTTCGTCTACTTCTCGCACTACCTCGTCACCCTCCCGCCGCCCTGCTGGATCAACGCCGCTCACCTCCACGGCGTCAAGGTCTTCGCCTTGTTTCTACTCCGTCTGCTTCGGCTCTTGACTCAGTCAGCTCAACTGAGCTTGCTTTATTTTTTCCCTCCCCCTGTTGTCTGTGTGCCAAGGTTTTAGGGACGTTCATCACAGAGTGGGATAAAGGCGTGGAGGTTTGCAAGGAGATGCTCGCGACCGACGCTTCTGCAAAGATGTATGCCGAAAGGCTCACAGAGCTGGCTCATACCTTGGGATTTGATGGCTGGCTGGTAATTTCTGTTATGCCATCTTGTGATTGCTGGATATGTGCCTGCTGCTGGATACTAATATTGAATCGTCTTTCAGATTAACATTGAGGTCAAGCTTGACGTTCACTTCATCGATAACCTGAAAGAATTCATCAAGCATCTAACCACGACAATGCACGATGCAGTTCCTGGATCTTTAGTCATATGGTGGTGTTTATTTTCCTACTGTTTTGTAACTATGAACATGACAGGCTGTAGTTATCAAGCTTGGTTGATGATGCTTCTTGGCTTTTACTTGCCTCTGCAGGTATGACGCAATCACTGTGAATGGTGACCTTGATTGGCAGGATAAGCTCAACAAGTACAATAAGCCATTCTTTGATGTATGTGATGGGTTATTTTCCAACTATACATGGAAGGTAGTCCTCTCTTCCTATTTTATTTCCCTGCAACTCTGCGAAGCCACTTAAAATGTTAAGTGATAGTCTGCTGAAATTGGCATCACAATCGCAGGAAAATTACCCACAAGATTCAGCTGCAGTTGCTGGAAACAGGAAATATGATGCATACATGGGTATTGATGTTTTTGGACGAAATACATTCGGTGGTGGTCAGTGGACTGTATGTGTTCTCTGCTTTTATCTAATTCAGATGGTCCATTCTTATACTAACAAAATTCTTGTAGCTTTACCTAATTATTACTCAAAACTAAACTGTAATCACCCTAGTTGCTTGGGAAATATGGAAGCACCGGAATGCTTGTGTGTTTGAGGGTGCTAGACCTAACATAGAAGTGGTACTACATTTGGTTGCCAATGAGGATGCCCTGTGGTGCTTGGCAGGGGCCTCCGCGTTGCATAAGCAGGTCGCTCGTCCTAGATAATTAATGGACTGAGTCGGTTCCCCCCCCTTCTCCTTTTTGTACCTTTTCTTCTTAATGAAATGACAAACTGTACCTATACAAATTTCTCACACTTAGTGTTACCTTGATGCAACCATGGACGCTAAAGTATTTAGATGATCACCTTTATCAGACTGTAGACGTAAATGTTCTGATTAGACAACAATCAAATTACTACTACTGTATTGCATATACATTTCTTTTTTCTGTTGGGAGAACTCATTTATATACAGTTGATAAATGTAAAGTTGTAAGCCTGGGCTTGTGCCCCCTCCTCTGAAAAGATTCTCGAACACCGTGTCTTCCTCCATGACTACTGCTGTGTTTGCCAGCTGCTAATCTGGGCAGTTGTAGCGCTCACAGAGTACCAGTTGCCCAGGAAGAAGGGACTGCAGCTAGTCTTTTCGTCGATTATTCTTTATGATTTGACTTCCCATCTGAGCTATGCAAGTAGTATAGTGCATCACACTGGTACTGATTGAGATGTCCCACTATCATAATTTGCTTGTCAAGATAGCTCTTTATGCTAATTCCTGAATTGAGTAGGCTTTGCTAGATAGTTTTATGATGACATGAGACCTAGGCCGTCTGCAGTCGGCACTTCTACAACGTTTGCTAGAGCCACCGAGGTTGCTCTCTCTTGTGCTCCTCAGCGCCACAGAAGGTACTGTAGGTGGTCAAATATGGCGAGTGGTGTCTCCATGCGCATATCAGCTCCTTGGGCTCGCACCTTCGCGATTGTACCCCCTTAATTTTAGTTCATGCTCCGCCACTGAAACCCTCAGTTGTACATATCGTTACTTTGCTTTTATAGTTTTATCTAAACTATCTTCCAGTTTCTCACATTCCAATATTTGACTTACTGCCAATCTTGCATTTTGCTAGACAAATGTTGCCCTTGATCTACTTAAGAAAGTTGATATCTCAGCTGCCATATTTGCTCCTGGATGGGTATATGAAACTAAGCAACCACCTGACTTTCAGAGCGCACAGAATCAGTAATGTGTTGTTGACTTCTTTCTGCTATTATTGTTGCACTTTCTGCAATGTATTTACCAAGTAACTGTGCAGTTGGTGGGACCTTGTTGAAAAATCATGGGGTATTCTTCGGGGCTATCCAGAACAGTTACCATTCTACTCAGATTTTAATCAGGTATTGGACTAATTATCTACATTCCTTATCAGTTTATCATATTGGGTGTGGAAGACTGGTATATATATGTACTCAGAATCTGGCAATACAGTGCAGCATGTTTTGGTAATCGAGATTATATGTTATGTAGCATTTTTTGCAAATCCCTGACTCATTAATGCTGATTCTAAGTGCCATGAATAACTATTTTAATACTTCCAATATTAGACTAGGAGCACTCAGGTGCTCATACCCACAAGTTTTGTTCAGCAGACAGGAGCATTTATCCTATAAGTTTACTACCTTTCAAAGTCTGTCATTCTTTAAGTTTGGTTCTCTCAGTTGTCTATGTAGACTATGCTCACAAAATACAATTTTTTTGGCAGCATATGTGATGATTGGAAACATCTAGTCAATCGTATCTGAATTTATTGTTTATGTTTTTATTTTCTGCACGCCATCTCTCCAGATTTTGCAGTTCCTCTGCCAAATGTCAAAAAATGTATATCCCTGTTTTTCTCCTTCAGAAATATTGATGCACTGGAAACTTTTGTTCCCATTAGGGTCATGGTTATCAGGTATCCGTTGAAGGGTTGCAAATCTCCAGCGATCCATGGAACAATATTTCTTGCCAAAGTTTCCAGGTAGCATGCTGTCAACATGTTCTGTTGAGTTATGCTTCCATGTATCGTTGTATATGCACGCTGACTCAGATTAACTGTTAGACAGGGCTATGTTATGGGCCTTAGGCCTTATTAGCTTCAGCCATATGGACTCATGTCCAGCCGGCCTGATCTATGTATAGAGGTCGGCTAGGGCTGTGGAGTTGTATTTAGACTCCAAGTCTGGGTCTCTAGTAGATTGAGCTGAATTAGGCAAGGATACTGGAGGTCGGTTGTGTTTCCATAAGCCGCCCCTATCCTCACCTATATATATGTACACGTTCTTGTCCTTCAATAATCAATCTATAGTTTCCCCAACTTACATTAACAGATCAAAAAAAAAAAAGCCTTTTGCGTACCATCTGCATGTTAGCTGTCATTATCCCATTTCTGAAATTTGCTTCTTATGAAAGCTGGCATGTATCAAACCATCCTGAAGTTCACTGTGACAGTGTCCCATATTTTTTCTCAGCCTTATGCTTAAATACACCAGAGATCAAGTTCACCTGCAAGCCTATACGGAGTAAGTTGACGTCTTCTTTGGCTACATTTTAATTCATGTTTATTGAATTCTTGTATACAGTTTTCATTTCTTATATTAAGGCCCTCTTTGGTGCAGCTCCGGCTCCCTCTGCTGCGACACTGTTCACGTCATGTGCGGACACTGTTCACCAGAGCCAGTTTTCTCTCTCTTCGTTTCCTCTGTCACAGAGCCGTTCTGAGGGGGAGAAGCTCGTTTTTGGCTCCTTCGGCTCCTGCTACAGTGTAGGTGCCGGAGCACATGGGAGCCCGGCCAAACGGGGCCTAAGATGAAAAGTGAGGTGCCTGATTTATATTATTTTTTAAGCAAGAAACACAGGTTAGAACTCAAGGCTACTGAAATATGCAACTTATCGCCTACTCCCTCCATCCTTAAATAACTGTCGTTTTCACTTCCTGAGAAACAACTTTGACTAAATATATATATATATATATATAATTAATATTTATGGTTCAAAATTAATACCATTAGATAGATTGTTGAATCTATTTTCATAATAAATTTATTTGGAGATACAAATGTTGCACGTATTTTCTACAAATCCAGTCAAACTTACGGCACAGAAACCAAAAGCGACACTTATTTAGGGACGGAGGGAGTACTTGCACTTGCTTCTCATAACTGCTTAAATATTTCGACTTTAGGTTTCATTGTGTAAATGAAGCATCATCTTTTATTTAAGATGATACAAATTAGCATGTCACCAAAATAGCTTGCTGAACAAGAGAGAAATCTGAGCCCCAAAAAGTTTTGGAATGCATTATTTGAAGTGTTTACTGCCACATGTCATGGCCACATAGGGTATTTGTTCCACTTAGTTCAGTTACTATTAGAAGCAAACTTAAGCTTTCTGGTTAATTTCACGATTAGTTTACATCAACTATGATTTTATATTATTCTTCGTGTGCCAATCATGAACCTTTAGTTTTATATTCTGCATTTGTGCTAATCATGCCGGCTATACATTTAATTCTAATTTTCCAGACAATTGAACTGGATGATTTCATTAGTGCACACAACATTTATCTTTCTTGTACATTTAGTAATGTTTCCTTATGTTAATTTCCAAATTAATCATCCCAATTATTTTCCATTTACATTCTTTTGCTGGATGCTTAATAGTTTTAAGGATGGACCTTACAGTGGAGGGAGTTGTTTGACAGCCAAAGGAACTCTTCGGCAGAACATTGTTTTCTCAGAACGGCTTTTTAATGGAGGACTTGCCATGGAAGATGGACCTGTTCATCTATTTTATTCGGTTAGAAAAAAAATGTATTACATTTATTGTGTTATCTTAACTGGCTTCTTACTGATCATCTAATTCCTTGGAAATATAAAACCGAATCACATGAACTATATTGATTGTTTATTGTTACCAACATTGACAAAATCCTCTGAATGTGAATGGAGAAATGCGTTCACAGTGGTACTGTTGATGAGGACATCAACACCAACGATACATCCACGCCGACACGAGTACCAGTTTCTAGTCCTATTACTCGCGCCCGTGCTCGTCACATTAATCATCAAGTAAGTTCACTCTTGAGTTCCTGTCCATCATATTTAGACCATGGAGACGCGTGCACTCTTATTTTGGTTAGGAACCAGGGAGAGGACCGAAAGGGACAAGGATTCGCGGAGGCTGAATTCGGACTCCAGGACAGCTCCAACTTGTGATGGTCACCACGGTCGCATACGGACTCGGATTGGGGCGTTCAAGTACTTCATGGAATCCTTATGAAGTCTATTTTCATATGGATCTGGAATCAAATCCATATCTGTTTTGAGGCGGCCGCAATGACTGAATTACTACTGAGAGCTTGTCTGTTCAAAGGTGTTGCGTCACCTTAGTTTGGTCCAATGGGCCGTATATCAAGTTGGGTCCATTAGGGACGCGTCCTAGGGTTGGAGAACGACCCCAACACCCCTATGGTCGTCCTTCCACCTTCATATATTCCTTAGCCACCACCAAGAATAGTCGGGTTTTGTTTAGATCAAGTTTAGCTCTCGCTACTTGCTTGTAAGCGCGCGTGCTGGATCAGCCGCCCGTCTTCTTGTCTTCGGAACCCCACCTTAATTGAGATTGAGTTTGAAACTTTTATCTACATTTAGTAATTCAGTATTTGCTATACTTGTTCTTGCTAGTTCTTCGATTGCTTGCAGGACGAGTGCTCTAGTGGTCGGGTGACGCGCTCCACAAGATCGCGACAGCCATTGGAGGTGGTGTATCGGTTGCTAAGGCGCAGCTCGGAAGGTTGTAGTCGGGCCGTGAACGTCGTCTCCACCCATCAATCGAGTTATCCCACACCTCTCATCGAAAGATCGGAAACAAACCCTAGCGGGTTCATATCAGTCGGTAATCAGAGCAAGGTTTATCGGTGAGAGTCTTCCAATCCTTCGTTGTTCTAATTTTTCCTATAGTCCAGAAAAGCCAAAAAAATATAGTAGATTAGTTTTACCGCGATCCTATAAACCCTTTGAGCCTTTGCTAGCACTGCTTAGTTAGGGCTTGTTGAGTCGTCGGCTACATCGGTTGTGTCGAGTTGCTGGTCTTAGTTTTTGTCCTTTAGGGTTTCGAGTTCTTGTCACGTTCTAGTCACAGCCTTGTGCTAACATATAAACCTTCTATTGGCTGAATCCGAATACATCCTTGTGTTCAAGACCGAGTAGGAATCTGAGTTAGAGACCGAATCCCACGTGGTGTTGAGTTCGAGTTGGAATCGGTTTTTAGTCTGAATTGACAGCTACCTGGCCGCTATTGTGAGTCCGAATTTGAGTACATCTTTGTGCAGCAGTAGTCCTACTTATACTCAAACACTTCACGTCCTGCATGTACGTTTTGGCTCGGTTTTTTTTACTCTAGAGAGAGAGAGAGAGAGAGAGAGAGAGTGACTCCTATGAATACCCCTGTCCTTCGGAATACCCCTGTCCTTCGGAAAAAGTTTGTGTGGTGTGTGACTCCTGTGAAGTCTTTTTATTTATATAATCAGTTTTAAGGATCCCCAGAAAAAAGAAAAAAAAGAAAAAAAAGAAAAAAAAACAGGGGAAAAAAGAAAAAAGGGGCTGTTCGTTGTGCTTCTCCATTGTTTCCGGTGGTGTGTTGTGACCTCCTTTGTGCCCAGGCTCGCGTCTCTAGCACGGTCTAGGCTAGGACCAGCACAGTACCACCGTTGAACGATTATTCAGCTTGCTTTTGTGACTAACGTGGTGCTAGTACTTCCTTGCTTCAGCCCACCTATAGCTCCACATATTTCGACTACAGCTCGACAGGTGTTGTTGTTGTGGCATCGATACACTTTATTCCACGGTTGCAGACTTGTTGGTTGCCATTCCCTCCTGTTGAGCAAGGTAAGAATTGGTAAGAGCTTTTGTAACAGGTTGAGAGTGAGCGCCTTGCAGTAGCTACATCCTAATAGCTGTAGGGCTTTTATTTCTTCACCTGTTTTCTTGTTGCCCTTGTCTTTTAAACCATGTCAGGATCAGAGGATGTTAACAAGAGACCACAATCTCCTCGCACCAAGGGCATCATTCAACATTTTATAAGGCAAGTGCAGCTGCATACAGAAGAACTTGATCAAGATTTACAGGTGACCAATGACAAGATTGGGCAATTGGAGGCCACCCAACTTGCCTCCACCACCAAGCTTACAGGATTGGAGGCATCTGTTGCCCGTATGGATAGAAGCCTTGCTGCTCTTCTGAAGCGTTTTGATGACTTCCACACGAAAGACAAAGAGCAGCATAATGAAGACAACAAGGACGAAGAGCGACGCGAAGATAATTATGATGATGATTACACTGCTGATACTGAACATGATGCTCATGACACTCGTGACCGGCGTCGCCTACGCCACAATCGTAGAGGTATGGGTGGTCACCGCCGACGTGAGGTACCCAATAATAATGATGCTTTCAGTAAGATAAAATTTAAGATACCTCCTTTTGATGGTAAATATGATCCTGATGCATACATTACTTGGGAAATTGCTGTTGATCAAAAGTTTGCATGTCATGAATTTCCTGAGAATACACGTGTTAGGGCTGCTACTAGTGAGTTTACTGATTTTGCTACTGTTTGGTGGATAGAATATGGCAAGAAAAATCCTAATAACATACCATGAACTTGGAATGCTTTGAAACGAATCATGAGGGCTAGATTTGTTCCTTCTTACTATGCATGTGATTTGTTAAATAAATTGCAACAACTGAGACAGGGTGCTAAAAGTGTAGAAGAATATTATCAAGAATTGCAAATGGGTATGTTGCGTTGTAATTTAGATGAGGATGAGGAACCTGCTATGGCAAGATTTTTGGGTGGGTTAAATCGTGAAATCCAGGACATCCTTGATTATAAAGAATACACTAACGTAACCCGTTTGTTTCATCTTGCTTGTAAAGCTGAAAGGGAAGTGCAGGGGCGATGTGCCAGTGCCAAGAATAATATTTCTACAGGAAAAACTAATTCATGGCGGCCCCGCACGACTACTACTCCAACTACATGTGCTCCTATGCCAACATCCAGCGACAAACCTCGTGCTACTTCCGCAAATTCAGTGGCGAAGATGACCTAGAAGCCTGCTACGAGTGCTTCATCCATGGCATCTACAGATAGAACAAGAGATGTTCAGTGTCACCGGTGCAAGGGATATGGACATGTGATGCGTGACTGTCTAAGCAAGCGTGTTATGGTCATCAAAGATGATGGTGAGTATTCCTCTGCTAGTGATTTTGATGAAGATACACTTGCTTTGCTTGCTGCTGACCATGTAGGAAGTGAGGAACAACTAGAAGAGTAGATTGGAGCAGAGGATGCAGATCATTATGAGAGCCTCATTGTGCAGCATGTGCTTAGCGCACAAATGGAGAAGGTGGAGCAAAATCAGCGGCATACACTGTTCCAAACAAAGTGTGTCATTAAAGAGCGTTCGTGCCGTTTGATAATTGATGGAGGTAGCTGCAACAACTTAGCTAGCAGCAATATGGTAGAGAAGCTTACACTTACAACCAAACCGCACCCACATCCATATCACATTCGATGGCTCAACAATAGTGGTAAGGTTAAGGTAACGAGATTGGTACGAATTCATTTTGCTATTGGATCATATCATGATGTTGTTGAGTGTGATGTTGTGCCTATGGAAACTTGTCATATTCTGCTAGGTAGACCATGGCAATTTGATACAGATTGTATGCATCATGGTAGATCAAATATGTATTCTCTCATACACCATGATAAGAAAATTATTTTGCTTCCTATGTCTCCTGAAGCTATTGTGCGTGATGATGTTGCTAAAGCTAAGAAAACTAAATCTGAGATCGATAAAAATGTCAAATCTGTTAGTAGTAACAAAGATGAGATAAGATTGAAAGGACATTGCTTGCTTGCTACTAAATCTGATATTAATGAATTGGTTGCTTTCATTTCTGTTGCCTATGCTTTGGTATGCAAGGGTGCTTTGATTTCAGTTCACGATATGCAGCATTCTTTGCCCCCTGCTGTTGCTAACATTTTGCAGGAGTTTTCGGATGTTTTTCCAAGTGAGATACCAGCGGGGCTGCCACCAATACGAGGGATTGAGCACCAAATTGATCTTATTCCTGGTGCATCTTTGCCAAACCGTGTGCCATACAGGACTAATCCGGAAGAAACGAAGGAAATTCAATGACAAGTGCAAGAACTACTCGACAAAGGTTATGTGCGTGAGTCCCTTAGTCCTTGTGTTGTTCCTGTCATTTTAGTGCCTAAGAAAGATGGAACATGGCGTATGTGTGTTGATTGTAGAGCTATTAATAATATCACCATTCGATATCGACACCCTATTCCACGATTAGATGATATGCTTGATGAACTGAGTGGTACTAATGTGTTTTCCAAAGTTGATTTGCGAAGTGGGTACCACCAGATTCGTATGAAATTGGGAGATGAATGGAAAACTACTTTCAAAACTAAATTTGGTTTATATGAGTGGTTAGTCATGCCTTTTGGGTTAACTAATGCACCTAGTACCTTCATGAGGTTAATGAACGAGGTTCTGCGTGCTTTCATTGGAAAATTTGTTGTAGTCTACTTTGATGATATATTGATTTACAGCAAATCTATGGATGAACATCTTGATCACTTACGTGTTGTTTTTAATGCTTTACGAGATGCACGTTTATTTGGTAACCTTGAGAAGTGCACCTTTTGCACCAATCGAGTGTCTTTTCTTGGCTATGTTGTGACTCCACAGGGAATTGAGGTTGATCAAGCTAAGGTAGAAGCTATACAGGGATGGCCTGTACCAAAGACTATCACACAAGTGCGGAGTTTCCTAGGACTTACTGGTTTCTATCGCCGATTTGTGAAGGACTTCAGTACCATTGCTACACCTTTGAATGAGCTTACAAAGAAGGGAGTGCCTTTTAGTTGGGGCAAAGTACAAGAGAACTCCTTCAATATGCTAAAAGATAAGTTGACACATGCACCTCTCCTCCAACTTCCTGATTTTAATAAGACTTTTGAGCTTGAATGTGACGCTAGCGGAATTGGACTGGGTGGTGTTTTGTTACAAGAAGGCAAACCTGTTGCGTATTTTAGTGAAAAATTGAGCGGGCCTGTTCTAAATTATTTTACATATGATAAGGAATTATATGCTCTTGTTCGCACATTAGAAACATGGCAGCATTACTTGTGGCCCAAAGAGTTTGTTATTCATTCTGATCATGAGTCTTTGAAGCATATTCGTAGTTAAGGGAAATTGAACCGTAGACATGCTAAGTGGGTTGAATTTATTGAATCTTTTCCTTATGTTATTAAGCACAAGAAAGGGAAAGAGAATATTATTGCTGATGCTTTGTCTAGGAGATATACCTTGCTGAATCAACTTGATTACAAAATCTTTGGATTAGAAACAATTAAGGGCCAATACGTTAATGATGCTGATTTTAAAGATGTGTTGCTGCATTGTAAAGATGAGAAATGTTGGAACAAATTCATCTTTAGTGATGGGTTTGTGTTTAGAGCTAACAAGCTATGCATTCCAGCTAGCTCCGTTCGTTTGTTGTTGCTGTAGGAAGCGCATGGAGGTGGCTTGATGGGGTATTTTGGAGCTAAGAAAACGGAGGACATACTTGCTGGTCATTTCTTTTAGCTAAAGATGAGAAGAGATGTGAAGAAGTTTGTTGCTCGTTGCACGACATGTCAAAAGGCTAAGTTATGGTTAAATCCACACGGTTTGTATTTGCCTCTACCTGTTCCTAGTGCCCTTTGGAAAGATATTTCTATAGATTTTGTGTTGGGTTTGCCAATGACTAGGAAAGGACGTGATAGTGTGTTTGTGGTTGTTGATAGATTTTCTAAGATGGCACATTTCATACCCTGTCATAAAACGGATGATGCTACTCATATTGCTGATTTGTTCTTTCGAGAAATTATTCGTTTGCATGGTGTGCCCAACACAATTGTTTCTGATCGTGATGCTAAATTTCTTAGTCATTTTTGGAAGACTTTATGGAGAAAACTAGGGACCAAGCTTTTATTTTCTACTACATGTCATCCACAAACCGATGGTCAAACTGAAGTTGTCAATAGAACTTTGTCTACTATGTTAAGGGCTGTTTTAAAGAAGAACATTAAGATGTGAAAAGATTGTTTGCCTCATATTGAATTTGCTTATAATCGTTCGCTGCATTCTACTACAAAGATGTGCCCATTTCAGATTGTCTATGGTTTCTTGCCTCGTGCTCCTATTGATTTGATGCCTTTGCCATCTTCTAAAAAACTAAATTTTGATGCTACTAAGCGTATTGAATTGATGTTAAAACTGCATGAAACAACTAAAGAAAACATAGAGCGTATGAATGTTAAATATAAGATTGTTGGGGATAAAGGTAGAAAGGAACTAATATTTGAACCTGGAGATTTAGTTTGGTTGCACTTGAGAAAGGATAGGTTTCCTGATTTCAGAAAGTCTAAATTGATGCCTAGGGCTGATGGACCATTTAAAGTGTTAGAGAAAATTAATGATAATGCATATAAACTCGATCTGCCTGTAGAATTTGGGGTTAGTCCCACATTTAACATTGCAGATTTAAAGCCATATTTGGGAGAAGAAGACGAGTTTGAGTCGAGGACACCTCAAATGCAAGAAGGGGAGGATGATGAGGATATCAACACCAACGATACATCCACGCCGACATGAGTACCAGTTTCTGGTCCTATTACTCGCGCCCGTGCTCGTCACATTAATCATCAAGTAAGTTCACTCTTGAGTTCCTGTCCATCATATTTAGACCATGGAGATGCGTGCACTCTTATTTTGGTTAGGAAACAGGGAGAGGACCGAAAGGGACAAGGATTCGCGGAGGCTGAATTCGGACTCCAGGACAGCTCCAACTTGTGATGGTCTCTACGGTCGCATACGAACTCGGATTGGGACGTTCAAGTACTTCATGGAATCCTTATGAAGTCTATTTTCATATGGATCTAGAATCAAGTCCATATCTGTTTTGAGGCGGCCGCAATGACTGAATTACTACTGAGAGCTTGTCTGTCCAAAGGTGCTGCGTCACCTTAGTTTGGTCCAATGGGCCGTGTATCAAGTTGGGCCCATCAGGGACACGTCCTAGGGTTGGAGAACGACCCCAACACCCCCCTGGTCGTCCTTCCACCTTCATATACTCCTTAGCCGCCACCAAGAATAGTCGGGTTTTGTTTAGATCAAGTTTAGCTCTCGCTACTTGCTTGTAAGCGCGCGTGCTGGATCAGCCACCCGTCTTCTTGTCTTCGGAACCCCACCTTAATTGAGATTGAGTTTGAAACTTTCATCTACATCTAGTAATTCAGTACTTGCTATACTTTTCTTCGATTGCTTGCAGGACGAGTGCCCTAGTGGTCGGGTGACGCGCTCCACAAGATCGCGGCAGCCATTGGAGGTGGTGTATCGGTTGCTAAGGCGCAGCTCGGAAGGCTATAGTCGGACCGTGAACGTCGTCTCCACCCATCAATCGAGTTATCCCACACCTCTCATCGAAAGATCGGAAACAAACCCTAGCGGGTTCATATCAACTGCACTACTGCATGAGCTCCCTTAGTCCCTTTACCGTTGTGTTCTATTTCTCAATGGATCCTTGTCTTTCCAGCCTCATGATTTTGCATCTTTTGGTGGTTTGTTTCAGGTAAGAGCCAATGCAAACTCTGCTCTAGGGTTGTCCCTGGATCTGTCTTCTAGAAACAAGCAGGGTACATCAATTCTTGTTGCAGAGGACATCGCAACATTCACCAGAAAGACACAAAATCACAAGTATGGATGATATGTTAAAGCAGATAAGGTGGAGCTACATGCTCCAGGTAACCAAGATTGGGTCCTTGTGCAACGACATTCTCCAGATAACCAAGACTGGGTCCTTTACAAAGCAACTGTTTGGTCCAGTGCTGGCTACACGTTAACTGGTATCAACATTGTCTGCACATTGAAATTTACTGGCCAAATCAGTCTAGAAACAGAAGATGGTAGCATCTTGGACGAAGATGTCGATGGATCATCACTGTATCAAGCATCACTAGGCCACATCAGTATTCGAAATACTGACAAAAACACAGAGTTCCCTCCAGCAGAATCTTGGGTAACTGAAGGGGATTACATCTCATGGTCAAAAAGTTCTAACGGATCTGAACTTGTGAGTCTGAAAATCAGCTGGAAGCTGAAGACCCCTGATCAACGACAACCACCATTCAGCAGGTACAATATCTATGTGGAGAAGTTGACGGCAGATTCAGACATGAAAGCTCCCAGAAGCTATCTTGGAGTTGCTAGTGTCGATGCCTTCTATGTATTGGGCTTAGAGGTCTCCAACGAAATCACTGGTCTGAAATTCTTCATTCAAGCGTTTGCACACGATGGAAGCTGGCAAGAACTTGAGGAATGTCCAAATTTCTTTTTATCCCCTGGCCATTCTGAGTGACATTCTTTTAACTCTGGTGCGCTTGATTCAGTTGTTCTTTCACACATGTGGCAATTTCTCTTTTTTCATTTCAGCAACTGAGCAATCCTGTGGCAAAGTTTAAAGCCAAAACGTCTCAAAATTTCGAATGGAGGGAGCAGAAACTACTGCATATTTTCTAAGTATTGGAGCAAGCAAGAAAGTCCAATAATCAAGCAAACTATGCATTAAACTGGAGTTGGCTGATTGACTACAACCACATTTCGATACTATTCCCTTCCAATCTTGGTAATGCAATATGCAAAAAGTACAAGTGAATAAATCCTGAAAAAAGCATGGGCTCAGCAAATAAGTTCTAACAGTTATCCAAGTGATTTCAAGACCATAAGAAAACGAACCAAACTATAGGAATAAAACGTCACGTATGAAATCAGGATTCTAATAACTTCATAGTATACTGCATTTTTCTGAGCAGCAGAACTTCCACAAACTGTACAGTTACACCAGCTATCAATCTACTCCCTTTAGAGACTACAGAAACCGGAAGCTACACCAGCCAAGGGACTCACCTATAGCAAATGCAGAAAATGGCAGCCTCCTTGCTCCATCATCCAGGAGAACCTTGTCTGCCTAACGATAAAGCAATTAACAGTAGATCATTAAGTGACAACTGATTAAACAAACACTTATCTAAAATTGCATACTGCTATATGAAAGCTAAGCATGCATTGTTTCGTCCTTGACAAGTGTACCTTACCTACTTCAGCCATTACTTCTCATAAAACCCTTCAGTATTTAATATCCTTTCATACTTTTAAAAAAAAAAGGATTGTGCACACATTCTTTCTAATATAACCAAGTAGAAACTGGATTGTGCACACGTAAGCTTCGAGTATAACCAAACAGTGTTATCAAACAAATAGGATGTGTTGGAAGTAAAAAATGAAGTACTTCTCCCCCACAATAACCAAATGAACTCCAACTGTATTGTGAGTAATAAGTTCACTGCTCAGCATTACATCATTGTAGACAGACCAGAGGCTCATAGTTTCCCACAAAACTACCATCCCTGTACTGGGCTTTTGCCAAAGGCCATTCAACAATTTGTTCACACTGATGCTATCTTTCGATAGTATGAGCATGACTTTTGCACTGATGGCAACCAACTTGGTTCTCACAGCCAGAGCTATGGTCCACTTGGTCGTCTAGATAGACTATCTAGTGATCAGATAACGACACACTAATAGCAACATGTAACTATTACTTCTATTCAAGATAGTCTTCAGTCTATTCATAACACATGCGGACATTTTTTTAAAACAAACAAACATGCAAACTTATTTATTGGAACTGAACCTTAACCCCAGTTTCAGTTCCAAGGATATTTACAAAACTGTTGAAGCTACTGCTTGGGCAACCTTGGTCAGGTCAAACGGAAACTGAAATCTACATATATAGTCATTTTCAGGAAAGCAAGGAACATATCCCATATGGCCATATAGCATTATTCCCAAGAGATCCTGCCAAACAAAAACTAACAATAACTTCAATGAGCCGAAAGATAAATCTCAAACATAGTTCATTAACAATCTGTTCAACACTTTTTTGGTTCAGACAGGAACTAAAACATGCTGACAAAATCCGTAGAACAGAGAGACAGAGTGAATTCATAGTCTGTTCAATGTGGCTGTGTTAAGCATGATTACAAAGATTTTCAGATGTAGCCACAAAGAAGAATTCAGACAAGCGGTATTTTGACCCAGATGAGTAACACTATTCTTACTGCGTGCTCAGCTGAAAACATAAATTATATTTGAACCAGAGATCTGACTTTGTTGGGTCTATGTCTATCTCATGTTTGAGCTTCATATTACTTTTAGACCTCACCATCCGTCCATAACATGTATGGCAGATGAATAAATCTCTAAGCATATCTAGCCAGTTCCAAGGACTCCATAAAAAGAAAGTTTAGAGAGGATTCACAAACTTCTGAATATATTTCGATTTCATAAGCTAATTAATTTTAGCATATATAACATTGCTCATGCCTTCTTGTTAGTAATAAATATCCAAGTTCTAGAAGTTGACAAATAGAAGGCTTGGCTAGAAGCTCATGTAGGGAAAAGTGCTGCAAATGCCCCTCTCATGGCCCCAATTGTTGCGAAGTATTTTTGGGGCTTCCATGCAGAGACACCCCCTCTGGCCACCTGTTTGGGCCTTCAACAACAACAGAAGAGCCCCGGTGAAACAGCACACCGAATGTTACAGATCGTTATACATCAAACTTAGTTTTGGAATTTTATTAGAAAATTTCAATTAGTCACATTTATGTACTAAGAAGAAACCTAAAATTGCACAGGTCAAAAGAGATTACAGTAACAATGCCTTTTAGTCCCAAGAAGGTTAGGGAAAACCAAGGAATGCACTACATTTTCAGATTCTCATACTACGTTTCAGCTACATGTTGGTCCATACATTCTGTGTCTAAAATACTTATGCATACTCCAACAGCAGCAATATTTTTTTTACTCCTGTCTATTTGAAGATATACCAGATTAAGAGGTTAACAGTGAAAATATATATCAATATTTTGGTCAAATAATTTTGGAATGATAACAAATCGGCATCGCTAGTGGAAAAAAAATATTTTCCAGTTACAGACACTAAAGCAAAATTGACAAAAAAAAAAAAAAATAGGCTGACCTTTGTCTTCATCAACTTCTAAAAATAATCTAATCATTCATGCAAACATGATACAAATGTCAAACTTTCAAGAGATGCCCAAATACAAGATAAATGGATCAAGCAATGAATTGGGTTGGCAAGGCAAGCATCAAAATTTTGTGATATTATTAGAACTACTAGAAAGGTAAACATATCGCCAACCAGGGCACAGGTTGCACAAGACCAATTACTTCTCTGTATGAAACAGAGTGGAAGGAATAATAATAATTTCCTATTTTAGATGTGTATAAGTGCATGACCAGTGATCACCAAATTACCTGGGGGCACAGGGGCAGCCTTCTGCAGATGCTTAGTGAATTCGGTAGGAAAGAAAGGCAAGTTGCAGAAGATGTTGCTAGGGGCCGTTTCAGCGTCCTCATCAGAAGGGGTGGCTTGGATATCTTTATACTATAAAACCTTGCTGCTATCTACGTCAAGGGCAACCACCCATGCCGAAACCGTGTGCCTCTCCTTGAGCACAAAATAGATGGTGTTGGGATCATCCATGCTCACCAGAGGGAACTGCGGCACAACGCAGGGAAGTTGATCATCGTAACCCTCCATATCCCAGAGTTGAGCAGCTTGAATTGTGGTGTCCGTCACCCACCCCATATCGTCCTGGCCATGGTGCATCAGCGTGGAGACGGTGATAGTGAATCTGCAACCATGCTCACTCTCGCCAGATAGCATCCCATCGCTGCGTGCAATGTTGATAAACTTCATCATCGCTCCATTCTTGGTAACGCACACAGCCCGGGACGCCTGCGGCCATCCTCTGCTGAAATGGTCAGGATAGCCGACGGGAATGTGATCCACCGGCAAGGAGAGGTACTGGAGGTCCGGGCTACTGTGGCCGATGTTGCAGAAGATGACACCCCTTGAGTAATCAACCCAGCACAGGTAACTGCGGTAAGGGACAACCATGGAAGCTTCCCACCAGCAGAGCAAGTCACTGAACTTAGCCTTGCTCCCACGGGCCCCTGCGTGCTTAACCTCCCACTCCCACTCGCCAGCAGCACCTGCAGCAATTTTTCCCCTGTCCGAGCAGAGCCTCAAGAGCTGCGCTTCCAGGGGTGCATCCACGTCTTCGAGCTTGTCCAGATCGAGATGGAGCTCC